>NW_009217075.1:414-1035 GCF_000690835.1 Fulmarus glacialis | reverse complement strand
AGCCCCCGCGGGACCCCCAGCATCCCTGGGCTCAGCGGGGACACGGGCCGTGCCCCGGCAGCGCACCAAGCCTGTGTGCGAGCGCGGTGCTCCGCCGCACGCCTCTCTGCTGAGCAAATGCCCCCTTACCTCACGCTTTGGTTCGCTTCCCTAAATCCCGGCTTTGTTCCTCTGACTCACGGGGGTATTTGCCTTTCTGGCAACGCAGTTCCTTTCATCAGCTGCAGTTCAAGCCGTATTGCGAGCACTCACCTTTAGAATCATGTAAACATTTGGAATAAATAACTTTTAATGTAAACAATTCCAGACACACATAAAGCATAGGAGTTTTACACGTACGCAACACATTTCTTACTTTCATAATTACTTTTTATACCGATTCCAAAGAATTTCAAGCTAACTCCACTGAAACACATGCAAATGGTAACGTGCTAAAACAGCATTTCGGGACCCCTCGTAGGAACAGTATTTCAAGACCTCGTTAAAAAAAATGCGTTTTCCTGCAGGAGACCTGTTGTAGATGCCGAAAGAGAAAAAGTCTGGAATGGCAGGACCTGCCAGCTCTTAGTGAAAAAAATATGTTTCTTTAACCCTTGAGTTTGCTTTGCAGCCGGTTTTATT
>NW_009217075.1:0-378 GCF_000690835.1 Fulmarus glacialis | reverse complement strand
CCCTGCCGCATCCCAGCCCGCGTGGGCTGCACCGCAGCCGGGGACAGCCGGGGGCTGGCGTACCGGGACAGTTGCTCGTGTCACTCGCATACCCTTATCAGTTCTCCGTCCAACAGTTACAGTGAAGAAGCTGGGCTGGAAAAGTGATAAGGAGATGAGAATGGCCTCAGGAGACGTCTCCCCCCTAAAACTTTAGAATATAAAATGCAAAAAGCAAGCTAGACCGGTAATGCATGAAATAAAGGTTAGGACATCACCGGTTGCCTCTTCTCTCCGGTCAGCATCGTCTGTCGGACGCGGGAAGGCGACGGGGTTTTGTGCTGGCGAGGGCGGGAGGTGCGGCGCTGGGACGGCTGCACGCGTCCTCGGGGTGCGAGT
>NW_009217074.1:0-30606 GCF_000690835.1 Fulmarus glacialis | reverse complement strand
ACGGGCTGTGAGGGGAAAGGCGCGGGAGCCGGGCGTCGGCTCCAGCCGCCTGGCTAACCCGAAGTCACCGGGAAAGGCGGGCTGGAGGTGCCCGGCCCTCCCCACGCGGCTCTCCGGAGCCATCGGACATCACCGCCCTCCCGGGAGAGACAGCTGATCGCGTTCCCTCAGCCCCAGGGCCTCCAGCCCGTCGCCAGGCCATGGATCGTGTTCTGCCTCCAGAGAGGACGAGATCAGCATTCACAACGCTGTGCTGTCAAACCCGTATCGCGGTGCCCATCAAGCCTCCAGCTGAGACGAGTTTCCCCGTGAGACATGGCAGCAAATCCTCCTCCCTAAGCGCGAGGGGTGTGAGGTAACCTGTCAAACCTGCATGGCGCAATGGTACGAGTCTCCAAACACTTCTTTCCTCTCTCATCAGTCTTGCTTTTGCCTTAGATAATTTTAAGCCACGTAGTAGGTCCATGAAATATAGTTAAGACAGTCTGAAAGGACTAATGGTTTCTAAGATTAAAAGTAATGATAGCGTTTAGCAGACAAACCAATCTCACGCATGGCAATTTTTTTAACTATTGGCAGACAGTTAAGATAAAGAAGGTGGCATCTGTGTAACAAAATTGGACTTGTTCTTAACAAGGGACGCAAAAGTATAGCTTTAAAAAGTGAAATGATTAGTGTGTGCCACAGTTTCCTTTCAATATGAAAATAAAGAGGCAACCTCAGGCTATTTATGCACGTACTGCTGTACTGAGAATGAGAGTAACACTGAATTTCCATGGAAGGGACTTCCAAATGCACTGAGATGCAGATGCAAACATCTCCCTTACCCTGCTAAGGTTTCTTCAGTCGTAACATGAGTAGCTTTGGTACCAATTATCTATTCCAAGTAGTTTTCATGAAATGATCGTATATAGAAAATCAGGTTCTTCTAAATTACTAATTACAAGGTAAAAGTCAATTTTATCTTGAAAATCAAGCAAGTCAATTCCTCAAAGCAGAGCGAGTTTTCATAGATACTTGGTATGGTGGTTAGGTTAGTAGAACCTTTACTAGGATTCCTCTGTTTCTAATCTCCTTTTTCACTGACTTTCTCTAACAAAAAGAACCAGCGAGACTAACTTCCTCACAGATTATTATTTAATTTGCGTTCACAGCTTGAGAAGTCAACTTTACTAACTTCACTCCATTTGACATCACTTAAACGTCAAGGTGTACTTTGAGGCCTAGAGTCTTTTTGGTGGAACTTTGTAACTTAAGTCCCATCTCCCATATACATATAGGCATTTTGCTTCCTAACAGCAGTAAAGGAGCCTTTTATATCATAAACCCCTCCCATCAGCAGCCATGAGAATATAAATTGTGGTTTTTTACATTACTGTACCCACTGTAGGAGTTCAGGAGCAGTAATACCATCAGAGGCTGAAGTAACACAGATACATTTCTTTCGTTTTCTTTCGTTATCTCCCCATTACACGCACAAAGAAATAACTTTTTTTTCTGTTTCTGTCAGAACTATTTCTAGCTGAAGAAAAAGCCTGTATGTACAAATGTCACAATCATCGTATACTAGAATACTGGTTTCAAATGTTTTTCGTCTTCTATTCATCTTCGCTATGTTGACAAGTGTCCAAGTACTGAAGTGCGGACATTTGAAATCCGCCTTTCGTAATGCTGACCTTTCTTACCAAATTGACTGCATGCCCTGCGTGACTGTATCAAACATCTAATCTTGTGGAAAAGCTGGATGTCCTTTGGATATCACTGGAACAGAATTAGCTACATGTAGTAAAAAGAAAGCAGCGATTTAAGTAATTCCATAAAACAGCTGTTTACAGGTAGAAGGGCCGCAGATACATTCTAGATTGGAATCAGAACAATGAGCAACTTATGATTTTTGAATAGAAAACCTGCTAGGAAACCCTATCCTACTTTGCAACCCTAACACTCACAGGCTAACATCATGAGTATTTGTCATCTCCATCATTCAGGAAGCATTTGCCGTAATACTTGTGGCATGAATATTTATCAGTAAAGTGGGACTATTAAAATTTCTGAGTCAGAAATAAATTGATCAAGATTATAGAGTGAGTCAGTGCAGAGCCAGAAATAGCATTCACAAGTCCTGACTTTCAGCCCTGTGCTCCAACCACTACACAGGTTTCTTAAGACAGTTGAATGATGTAATTACTGTTTGTAAAGTAATTTGAATCTTTGGATGGAAAATGCTATGACAATAGCAAGGTTGGAGGGACAGAAAACCACATGTTAATAGAAGACAAACAATGGCCATGAACTCCTGGGAAAGGCCTTTTGTACTGAAGTGCAGTAGAAAGGTTTTTCTTCTAGAAAGTTATAGAAAGCTTTTAAGTTGATTGAAATCAAACAAGTAACAATCCACCTGATTTATCTCAAAGAGCTGAACCAAGCCAATCCCACTGTTTTATTCCCATGGTTCCAAGGTGTTCTCAATGTTAGAATCAATTTAAGTAAAGAATGATCTAAAGTCTTAAACATGCTGCTGTTACTTTTATTTTCTTCATTCAGTACTTCTGTGCCCCAAATCTGAAAAAAAATGTTAACCCGTTGCTAAGATGAATGCCACCCCAGCATCCAGCCGACACAAAGGCAATCTTTTCCGTACACACCTCGGTTGGTTCCTTTATATGCTGGAGGTAGCGATGAAGCATACTGCAAATGTTTTTCGTGTCTTTTATATTTAGCAACATCTGATCGAGCATACAGTCCTTGCAGACGACTGGTGATTCCAAAGATGACTTAGAGGGATAGTCACAACATCTAACCTTCATCCCTTGCATTTTGAAGCACCCAACTCTCGCTGGGAATGTTTTGCCTCCTAGTGGAGAGCACAGACACAGGAAAACCCGCATCGGAAACACTGCGAGTGCCGTTTTCTTGTGAAAAGAGAAACAATAGATGAATTGTTTGCAAAAGGTTGAGATTATTAGAATTCAAGGGTAGATTGTGTAGAGAAATGGAATTCACACCATTTCTTTGTCTCTCAGCTGTATCACAGTAGAAAGACATGTTTACTGTTTTTATTCCAGCCACTGCTATCGCTTTCTTCCACTGCCCAAACCTTTCTATACCAGGTTAAGTAAGATGTTTGCTAAGAGCAAACATACACAAATCACTCAAGCCACCGATAGCCATTACACAGCAACCTCGCCTCCTGCGCACCTCTCCCCACCCCAGTTCAATATGGCAATCCTTCAATTTACAACAGCTGATTACATGGGAAGGGGCAAAAGGAAACATCTCCTCCTGTTCGACTACAGTCAGAAGTGTACGTTGGGAGTGGGGGACTATACACCTTCTCTACAGCCCGAGATGAAGAGCTGAAGACCAGTGCACAGGAAATTACTTCCTAGCTATGTCGTGCCCAAGAACAACCAATTCCAGAGCTGCCAATTAAAAAAAAAAGTGAGAATATTAGTATTCCATCATCCAGCAGCCCCTCTCCAAGAGGAGCAAAAGTACAGGTTCCTGCTTATCAGCACTAACTGAGCTTTTTCTAATTAGCCTGAGAATAAAAGAATATGTATTTAAATTATAAATGCTGGAGCAGAAGTTAGTCCTGCCTCAACAGAACGGTAAGGGCACGTGGGGTGTGGCTGCATATTCAATGTGTTCAAGGACGCAGAGCAGGAAGATGGTGACGGGACTTCAGCCACGGAACTTGCCTACACCTCAGCATTGTACCAGTCAGATAACCAACTTACACTGAGCGTTAATTGTTGGCAACAGTATGGCTGTGGTTTAGAGCATGGCTGCAATTTTGCAGATACTAACTGCTTAAGTGTAGTTGTTGGTATTTAGGTAGCATCACTGGCTTCAAGACAAGACACTAGGGAACAGAACTCCTTTTCTGTATTTAGTCTGGTATTCAAGGACTGAGAATGGAGGATTTGCATTGGTTTCCCTGGGCACTGGAAGGGACTGCTAGAATGCAGCGGCTGCTGTTCCGTAACTGTGCACGGTGGTGGAGGGCAGAATTACCCCGACACCCACCCTGCCTGGCCGGCCGCCTAGGGTAAGGCCCAGAAATCACACCACCAGCTCGCAGCTCGGGGTACCGTTCAACATGCAGCAGGGAAGAGATCAGTAATTGCAAAAATACCTGTAAATAGAGAAAAGGAGAAGGACAGGAAAGAGGATAAAAAGCAACCTGACAAAATGTATTCTATGCATACTTTTATTAATAAAATATAAGATTTACAGCATATGTCAATGGACAGTGTGCTTAGAGAATTATCTAGTTGGATAGTATGACACCAAAGTCAGTAGCTGGTTTTGGTGAGGATAAATTAAACCTCAGATGACATGCCAGGGATCACCGCTACTGACAAAACCAAAAACCTTTCCCAAGACTCGTTTTAAAACCCCTGAATCCATCCCAACATGCACAGCTGAGGTCCAAGAGGCAGTTTCGCTTGAATGTAGTATTGCTAGGAGGCTGCACTTTGTTCTACGTGAAATCTACCTGTGCAGTTCTGTGTCATCTTCACATCCTCGCTTCCTTTTCTGTCTGCGCTAAGCAACTTTTCAGGTATTCAGTGCATCATCCGGGATATACAGATACACACAAGAGCAGCAGTCTTGATACCACGACCCTCAATCTTCCCCAAATAGCAGTCATTAAGCCTACGCCGTTCTTCGCAAAAGGGAGAGGAATTGTACCAGCTCTGATGCAAAAGAAGCGTCTAGTTACCTCTTTGCCCTTGCCATAAGATAAAGAATAAACCTTGGCCCTGATCCTGTGAACACCTATACACATGATTAACGTTACTCAGCAAGTTGTTTCCTTAACTATTAGCAAGTATAGTCATGTGAGTAAAATTAGTCACATGCTATGTAAGTAGGAGTAGGGCCTACTAGTTTATTCACCCACTGGAAAACGGTTGCTGTCCCTGGGGCAGTTAAATTTTTTACAAGGCTAACAGGTGAAAAAAAAAAAATAGGTAAAATCCTTACAAAGGCTCATGGTCAGGCATGCATGTTACAAGACAAATACTGTATTTAAGAGAACCAGATCTGATGAATATTAGAATGTTTACATTTTCAAACCACTGCACAAGGACTTAAAAAAATTAAAGTATGGTTGCAATAGTAGTCTTGTTAACAATCTCTAACCCAGCCAGAATTTTACAGCAGAAACAGTATCTTAGGTGATCAAATAATAGAGGCATCATAATAACTACCTATAACTAAGCCACAGAAATAATTTAAATATAGGTAACTGAAAAGTGAAAATTCTCCCAGTCAAGGTAAGTTCACTACGACTTTAAACTTCATTCTGAACACTTCCGTGAAGGAAGAGTAAACCTAAAAGCACAATTAGCAAAAATTTCTGGAGGTAAACTCATGAGCCTTATAAAGCATCAATATCTAGTTCATCTTTGGATAAGCCTCATTTGCTGAAGAGTTTAAATCTCTCAAATAACTATGAACATTTATTTCATGCAGCTTTTGTACTCCACGTATTTTCTGATCATTGCACCATTTAACATTTCTGTAAGTGCAGCAACGTTGCAAAGCCAAAAGCCAGAAGAAACACTTGCATGGTAAAACTACATTTCCACTCAGTTACTCATAGCAATAAAATACAGAAAATAGAGCATCTCAGAATGCAGTGTAGTAATTATCTATGTAATCACTTGCTATCTTGTACTACATAACATCATACTGCCAGACAACTTTTTAAAAAGCCACGGGGGACTTCGTACTCTAAAGGAGGCATTAAAAGTATTGTATCCTAAAACAAGGCATTAAAGAAACCAGGATGAAACTAAACATTAAGACTTTAATCCCACAAAATGGATTTTAAAACCTGAAAATTCTATTCCTCTTCCAATTTAAGCAATAGTTTAAAAAAAGAGCCTTCAAGGATACCGGAACAGTAACTGACCTGTGCAGATTGTGGCAAAATCTGACAGCAGTTTATGGTTTTGAAGTGGAAGTGATAACGCATACTACAGCTGGTATTCTTGTCATTCATGAATGAATGCAGATACTTGTGAAATCCCTCCCTCTCTTCATTCCCATGAAAAATAATTAATACTGGTTAAAATCATTACAAAAAACATCATTTTATTTTCATGCATCTAAGGTAAAACACAGAGTATTTGTATAAAGAGGTAGATTAAAAAAAAGAAAACAGATTCTCCATTCTTTGTCACTTTTATTCAGTAGTTTGTTTGTTTTTTTCCTTTTTTTTTTCTCTTTTTTGGTGCCAGACATGGCAAGGAGTGATTACAGTCAACTGTTTATTAAAACATTTGTTGCAACACAGACCCCCTTTACCACTGACCCCAAACGGACCCATTTCATGTGCTTTATTTTGTTGTTTTTTTTTTTTTTTTTTTTTCTATACACCACCACCAAGGCTAGGTGGAGGGGGATGAAAGGGAAAGGGGGAGTCCAGGAGGCCAGAAGGAGGAGGAATGCTACAAGCCACAGCAAGAATGAGCTGTATTTAATAAAAAAAGGGGGCCACGAATGATACAGTAATGAGGTTACACAATTAAATCCCATAGCATGATTGAAGGCTTTCCCTGTGTTTGACGTCATCACAATGGAAGGCATAAAAAGTGGAGTAAACCGATGTTGATACAGTCCAATCTAGTCCATTAGGCAAGATGGTGCAAGTAGTCATTTAAATTAAGAAGTGCCCTATCCTCACCTAAATGGCTAGCAGACATGGAGAAGAACGCAGTGACGGATCAACAGAGCTTTCTCCATGTAGCTATAAAAGTGTGTTGTCATATGGCACATTTTTAAACACTGGAAAGGGGTGCCATAATGGACCTCTCATTCTCTTTCGTTTACAGGTACAAATGCTAGATTCAACTATTTCAACTATGCAGGAAGTGGACTCTTCAGTTAGGAATGCCAACCCTAATTCATTTTGTCTTGAAATATATACAAGTTGTTTGTAGTAGCTACAGCAATGATGTTTTCCTTAGGATGCCAGGCTGTGTGTAAAATCTTCTTGTTGAAGTCTAGGCTGTCAACACTGATTTCATCCTTCTTTCGCTTACCACTTGCACATACTTTACGTGGCTTCAAAACGGTACGGGGTTTATTGTTTTCCCGGGATGCCTCTAAGGTGATGTCTCGCTTTGTGTTTCTGTCAAACATTCTGAAGAAGTTGTTGTAAGATCCCGTCATGACAATGCTGCAGAGAGGGGGAAGGAAGACAGTAACAGTTCAGTTGAAAATAACCTCTCCTTTTATGAAACTTCAGGGTCCCAACTAAGATCATGCCTTATATAAGCAGAAAGCAGGCATCCTTGCCCAGACCTTCCACAATCCAAAGTGAAACTAAGGCATTTGAATGTTTTACAGATTTTAAAAAAAGGTATCTTTTTCCTTAACTGGACCTTTTAAAGGTACACACTTTGTTATCTAAGCACTTCAATTCGAATGTCATCATTCAATTTGCTCCTCATGCACACATGGGGAAGTGATCTAATGAAAGCCAAATACATCGGATTTTTAGCCACACAAGTTGCATGAATTTAGGTACCAACATACCTAGTCTGTGATAACACCTTATAAAAGATCCTTATTCTGTATCAGCTTTTCAGTAAGACACAAACACTTAGAAATACACTTAGACAAATACACTTAGTAAGACAAATAAACCCTGTCCCTTCCTTTGCCTCAGAAAAATATTTGAACATACAGATACTGAGTTAAAAAAAAAAAAAAGCTATGTATGACAATACTGATAGGGATACAATGAGCTGATTTAGATCTAGCAAATAAGCAGTTAATGACATGATTAACACAAAAGCGATAGCTGTCTTAAATGGTATTATTGGCTAGTCAACAATGCCTGAGCGAGGCAAACTTGACAACTCATTTTAAGAATGAAAATTCCTAGAAGGTTTTCCCAAGTGTTCTATCTTTTGACAAGCAGCTTAAATAGAGAACACGCACACAGGTTCCCCAACAGCCCTAGTGTAGGTTTTTACAGTTAGAGCATCAATCAGACAACAGGCTTTGAGTACATGGGCCTTGTTCCCATACAAACCATTCCAAAATTGGATCATAACAGATGACAGAAAAAAAACCCCAAACCTCTCCCCCCACAAGATAAACACTAGGGATAATACATCTAGTGGATGAGGGTATTGGTAGTATTTCACCAGTTAAAGTTTGCAGAAAACCATCTTTAATCTTACTGCTTCACCCATCTCTCCAGTTTAAGCAGCTGGAACATTTGATTAATATTTCATTCTGTCGAAGTGATAAAACTCAATTTCTAGTCAAATTCTACATCTCTTTAGTACACTAAGGCAATTCTCTATAATCCTATACTACATCATCAAGGGTTAGGAGCTAATATACATATATTAAAGTCTACTGAAGAACTAAAATATTACCCAAGCCAGTCCCATGAATAAAACCAGACAGATATTTGAGGCCATGCTTCAAGTTGCTTGTTTTAAGAATAACTTGGAAAGGTCTTCAGTACATATAGAGAAGAATTAAACTTGCCTGTCCGATCCATTCCAACAGCATTCAAATTTGTCAAAAATGCAATCATTCTCATACAGGGAACAAAGTTTACTTCTGAGGTATTCGTGCACCTGGAAAAAAATTAGTTAGATAAACTGAATGAATAGTGAACTTGCATACCTGTAAAATAACCTTCATAAAGTCCGTTCCAAAAGTAATTATTATCTGACAGTGCTTACACCCTATTCACAGGAGCACACACAGCTCCCTCCTCTGACTGTATGGATATAGAACAAAAGGAATAGATGCATGAATTAACATATTCTGCTCTATAGAGATTTCAAATGAACTCAAATAGTAGCAAGTCACACGGGGTGGGGAAAGAGACATCTCCCAAAACTTGGCAATTCTGCAGAATGCTTTCCCTCTCTGAGTGTTTGTCATACCCTCACTACCCTTTTAGATACCTGAAAGGATTTATCAGACTTTGCTTCTTTCTAAAAACGATGCTTTGGTGACTGATCTTCCTCCTATGTATGATGAAGAGGATCCCTTCACAAATTTTCTTATAAACAAAACACCACAGCAATTTTCAGTGGCAGCTAAAAAACACTTTCTGCAAAGGAAATGTTTTACCTCCTATTTTCTCCAGGAAAGAACAGGAAAATATAAAAGTCAACTGAAGACTCTAAGAGAGAGGTGCTATCTCATGGCTGAAGATTACCTTTCCACATTTCCATTGTGTAAGAGGGAGGCTTTTTCATACCCAAACATGGTTTTGGGTTCTGCAATCAGCCTGCAAATAGCAAGATCCTTTAGCACGTGTGTGGACCCCACAAATCTCACTGATGCTTTGCCTGGACATGGCGATCTATAGACAAAAATTTAACTGCCACATCAAGACTATTAGTAAGACTCAGCATCCTTCAATGTTTTAATTTCTAGCCTACGTCATCTTCACCGAATACCTGGTATGTTTCCACAGGTCTATTTTCCATATTTAAATCCCAGATCTTCACTGACAGGTAATCTCTAGTCATCATATATCGACCACTATGGCTAAATTTGACATCAGATATGGAAGAGATGATTTCAGAGAAAAACGATCTGTTGCTAGGATCTTCTGGTTCTTCAAACACTGTATAAAAATAAGATAGGCATTTCAAGAAGTAAGTTTATGTCTCTTCCAGGACAAGATACACCCAAATTAGGTTAACATTTTCTCAGTAAGCTTGCCACATTGGGCTTGCCTGCATTATATACAATAACTTTCAATGAGAAAGCCTTATAATACAATTGCCATACTCTCTAATATTTTATTTTCATAGCAAGTTAATGTCAGCTTCTAAATAAGTGAACTACTCACTAATATTCAGAGTCTTCATTCACATATGTAAGATATCAAGCATCAATTACACACCGAACTCATTTAGTATTTGACCTCCTAAAGTCTGCAGAAAGCCATTCCTAGTCCTATTGTCTAGGCAGACTCCCCAGCTTCAGCTGCTAATAATTTTATTCATTACTTTTACTCTGGCAAAATATGAATCTAATTGTAAGATTGAATTAGATTTTAGGGTTTATATCTATTCAATATACTACAGAAATCCAATACAAATATATACACACACATATTTCAGCGTTCAATAGATTCTTATTGAGAGCTCAGTTTCATCAAAGAGCAAGATATTCCACAAAAAGACAATAAACAATGCAGGACAGAACTTACATTTTGAGTGTCTGTCACAGAGTGCTGATGCTCTCATATCACAGAGACGAATCGTTCCTTTACTGCTGCTGTATACAAATGTATTACAGCTGTTTGGGTGGAACTCTGCAGCTGTTATCACCTCTGTGAGCTCTTCCATGTTGGCAGGCTTAATATCTACAATATCTATGGCATTTTGTTAAGAAATTTTCTCCAGTTTTCATAACGTTTTTCAGCTTTAAATGTATTCAGCAATGCTTCCTCAATTCACCAAAGTATATCTAAAACAGCCAAACAGAATTAAAACAAGCCAATAAGAGCAAAATAATGCTTGAAATTTGGAAGCAGGACAAGACTTCCATGCCAAAGACTGTGGGACCCAGTCACAAACTGGATAAAAGTGAAAATTAAGTCCCACAATTTGTCTAGAAAGCAAGACTGTAACATTGCATTCTATATCAGTTTGAAGTTAATCCTTATAACAGCAAAAGCCTGCTTAATTTTTTGCTCCACTTCAGCAGTAAGTAATTCTATACTACATAGATGTCACATAAAACTTTATTTTGCTTAAATTCTAATTACACTACTACATTGTAAAGAAGGCATTTGTGATTTCTGCTCAGGATCCTGCTGATTTGTTCATAAATCTCTGCTCCCAGCAATGGGACTGCATATATACTCCTGTGATCCTACTGCCTGCAACATTTGTAGGTGCACAGGCGAGAGGGGCTGATGGTTAGGTTAGAAGGTAAAGAATAAACATTGTTGAGACAAGGATGGTACTCCTCTGACTTGCTTCCTACTGCAAGTCAAGAAAATTTTCACAAGATCGTTTACTGTAATGCTGCCTTCCAGAACTGCTCATCTAACTTGAAACCTGAAGCTTTTTTCTCCTTTAAAAGACACTGTTTTTCACCATGCAAATGACTAGTTCTCCTTATCTTGTTCACGCTGAGCTACCTCTCCAGAAGTAAAAGTCATTACAACTACTAGGGAGAAATAACCAGGAAATGGAGAAACATGCTATACAAAATGCTTTTCATGAAAAGAAATAAAATCCAACGGTTTTGTTGTAGCCAAGCTGTTCCCATTATACAAAACAATACAAAAAAGATACTAAAACTTCTGTCTGTAATTTCTAGGTGCCACAGGTTAATCCGCAAGTCATCTGCAGATAAGTACGTTTCATAATCGCTATTAATGGAGATGGAATTGATGTGATACGTGTGAGCATTGGCAAATATTCTTCGTGGACTAGCTTCAACCATGAGGTCCATGGGCCTGAATACTGGCACCTGCAAAATACAAAGCAATGGAAGTTTGAGATGCAAATGTACTACAAACACATTAGCACTCATAATCACAGTCCTTCAATACACCAAGCCGATTAAAGTATCTCAAAATCACCTCAGGAGTAAATGTGTCTGCCAACTGGCATCACAGAAAAATGTGAAGTTAATAATCTGATGGGGCAGTTGGTCAATGACCCACAGGCTAATCTGTGTGCCGGGGTGGGAGGGAGAGGAGAAATCACTTGAATGTGGCTAATTCAGAGAGAGTGAACTACTCACCCGTAGTGTTGTAACTGTCGTAGGATCCCTATACCGTCCATCTTCTTCCTTTAAATTATAACCCTCTGGTCTTTTGTCCCTTTCACTGATTTTCCATAACTTTATTGTTTTATCTGAAATGAAACAGCCAGTTTCAAACCAAAGCTCTAGCAAAGATACTAGTCTTCACAGTTCATGCACTTCAACATGAAGCCTTCAAACAAGACAAGACCACCTACGTGTACCAAAAAAGACAAAAATACTGCTTGGAGAAAACAAGACAAGATAAAAAGCATTAAAAAGACCTCCTCCACAGTTTGTTCTTTTTATAAAAGTTATAGCAAGTTTCAGTTAGAATCAGGATTGTTATGAATGACTAATATAAGCTCTCACACAGTTAGTTATACACATACTGAGTGACAGCTTAGCTAAGCCCCTTTGCTATAAAGCAGCCAAATCAGAAATGACTAACATACCACCCCATGCTGTGGGGCTTCTGTATCCAGTTAAGCCAGAGCAGCAGTATAGTTAAACAGCATAACTCTTGTGTAGCCACACCCCTAGATACCTGCATTTAAAACCAACTTGCTTCCAGCCTTCTGAAAGTGAAGAGGATTAGACAATCCTAATAGCGAACCTATGTAACAATAGGTTACTGTGCAAAATTAACTATTAAGTCATAACTTACCATTTGTAGACAATAAAAACTGAGCAGCATTTTTCTGGGGTAACCACCTAATTTTGTTGATCTTCTCTTCAATTTCTAAACTTTTCAAGTAGTCAAACTCTGGTTCATGGCTTTGAAAGGTACTGTAAACATTGTATTCTCCCCTACTGTGAGACTGGGTTTTGTTCTAAAAAGAGAATTACATGATCAAGATATGTATGCAATGTACAGAATGCTTTTCAAGGCTGGGGGCAGAAGCCAGAACTAGATATTTATGCAGCAAAATATATAGGCAGACTGCTAATTAGCATAAGAATAGGTTAAGACTTCTACACTATTGTTGCCTATGCCAGATTTGCCGCGAGTATCCTTTGGTGTACAACTTGCCTTATTTTAACGAGGCTGTAGAACAGACGAAATGAGGATCATCTCTTTTGCAAGAACTTGATTAGAGTTTCTACTATTTTGGCTAAGAAAGCATCAGAGAAGAGACAGTTATTGCAGCAGCTTTTGATTCCTAAAATTTCCAGAAACTCCCCTCAGCCACGTGAATAACAACTCCAGCAAGTTCTCATACTAATCCAAGCAGCTGAACTTACAAACTAACATTTTGCCTAAACACTCTAGGCATCCTAAGTTTTCTTTTTTTAAAAAACTCAAAAATCTTCATCATTCTCTCATCTTTAATTTTTCTACTTTTGTTTTTTAAGGAGAATATTCCCCAAGAGAACTACACAGCCACACGTATGGCAAATCTACTCTGTGGGTAAGTTCGGCTTGCTAGGCACACTATGGAAATCCTACATGTCACCTCTAACTTTATACGAGCAGCTCCACTATTCTGGTTTAGAATCTCCACACTCCCCGAGACCTCCTAAACTGCTTAAGCAGCTTTTTCTTCCTTATTCTGGAGATGAGGGGAAAAAAACTTAACACCTCTGCTGAATACATCTTTGACATTAAAACCCACACCTGCAGTTAGCCTGTTAGGGATGAACTGTTTGGAAAACCGAAAAACCTCCAAACTTGCATGATTCCTCTTTCTAAAAGCTATAGGCAGTGGCTTCCTAGCACTCATATTGCACTGCATGGACTGAACCTTAAACTCCCTCCAATGGGTAAGGTGACAGAAAACTGGAACCATTTCTGAAATAGTGCTCACTAGATGTACCTGAAATTAATTCAAGCTTAATTTTGTGATATATTCCTGTTCCACCCACTTCAAGAGGTTGCACCATCAGATGCCTTTCCTGTGACTTGACTAGGGACTTTGCTCCTTCCTCCTCTTGTGTCTCATGTCCATCCATTCATCTCATCCCTTAATATACCTCACTAAAACATGCTTCTTGATATGATCCTTGCTAGCCCACATTTGTCACATTCCTTGCATCATTTTCTCTTGCTTCATACCCTTACATTAATAGCTGGCAGGAATTCTTACATTTTACAATAAGCTGTGGGGGAGGGAAAAGTGAACAAAATGCTTAGAAATAAAATTTGGCACTAGAATATTGTACCACACCTATCAATTACACTGGCTTTCCCACCCTAGAGAACGGAAGGAACTTTGTTCTAAGTTTCAGTTAGACCGAACAAGTTAAACAGGGTCACTGCATAGGACAGGCGACTTCTAAAGTAAATCTATTGTGCTTTAGGAAATCCTGGTCATGATTCAGGGAACTTTCCTTCAATTCCATACCTACCATAACAATTGAGTCTTAAATATACTTCTTGCGTATTCTAGTAAAACTCTAAAGGACTAGAATAATATGTAAAACCAGTAATATATGAGATCCATCCTTGGGATAAAAGCAAAATTTAAACGATCAGACCATCTCATGGCACTCCAAAAAAAAAAAAAAACAACCAAAAAAAGGCAAAGCAAGAAGAGGTGTTGGCTCCAGTGCCTTATGTTAAATTCCAATTTAGGTAATTACAGGCTGCCTACGCAAATTCCTCCTTCAGTTTCAATTAGATACAGTATTCATTTCCTGCCTGGTACTTCGGTAATGTCACTCGCTTCACGCTGCAGAAGGGCTGCCACGTTCCAACCCAGAGGTGGCAGCATTTTGGCAGTGGGTAAAGTTACACAAGCTTGTAGAACTCTATATACAGCATTTGTGTTTTAGCACTTTTCTTCCTGTCTGGAAGGTCTGTAAAGCACTCTGGAATGCACTGTGATAGAAGGTGGTACATAAACCCAACCAAAAATACTTAAACAATTGTCTTTGAGATACTTTTACATATAAAACTTGCTCTAGACAGTCGTGCATATGGCATAACTAACTACTAATGCATTAGGGAATCCAGTCCCCACTGTTCATTCCCTAAACACCGAGGAGTAGAATTATGCCAAAACCAATTCTGTGCAACTTAATCTGATAATCCAGGTGGTTCTTACTATACCTAGATTCACAGATCATAAGGATGTGAGCCACGGCTTACGCATCAAAAACGAAAGTAGTCATTTAAAGACAATTCACTTGAGAACAGGGAATTAGCTATTTAAGCTTTAAGCTACATTAAAGGATCCTTAAAGAATGCAAGCTAAAACTCAGAGCTAAAAAAAAAAACCCACAAAAAAACCAACCAACCAACCAAAAAAACCCCCACAAAAACAAAAACACCACAAGAGTTTGTGCCCGAAACTACAGCGAGATTACAGTAAGGATACTCTACATACTATGTTCATCTCGGACTCCGGCCAAAGACACTTAGGAAGAGGCTCGTCAGTCGGGCACACCCCACTAGATGGCACCAACGGACCGCGGTGATTTACTCGTAAAGAGAAGGTACTGCACTCGAATTGCCTGCCTATCAGCAGAAAGCAACTTCTTCTGGGGAACTGTGGAGTTCCTACGGTTTAGGATTTTTAGAATTGAAATTGAATGAAACACTAAGGGAAGAAGTACACTGTCTACAACTACCTGGCAGGAGGTTGTAGCGAGGTGGGGGTCCGTATCTTCTCCCAAGTAACTAGCGATAGGACAAGAGGAAACAGCCTCAAACTGTGCCAGGGGAGGTTTAGATTAGGTATTACGAAAAATTTCTTCACCAAAAGGGTGGTCAAGCCTTGGAACAGGCTGCCCAGGGAAGCGGTGGAGTCACCATGCCTGGAGGTATTTAAAAGACAGGCAGATGTGGTGCTTAGGGACATGGTTTAGTGGTGGACCTGGCAGTGTTAGGTTTATGGTTGGACTCGATGATCTTAAAGGTCTTTTCCAACCTAAATTATTCTATGATTCTATTCTAAGTAACAGCATGACTCTTCTAGGCAGTGATATTATCCTCTCCCTGAAATAAATTCTAACCAAGTCAACTTCTAACCACAGCCTTAGTTAAAAATCAAGCCCTCCATCTCAGCTTTCCCACCTTCAACATGGGAGGAGAGGCCCTTTCCTGGCATTAGAAGATTTGTCTGTAGAATTCTGCAAAGACCAAAAGAACAAGTATAAAATGAAAAGATACCTTTATTACTATAACCTAATGGGTATTGGGGAAGGGTGTTTCGTTGTGATGATTGTTTGAGGGTGGGGTTTTGCTGGTTTTTTTGTGTTGTTTGTTTTTTCTTTTTAATTGTTTTTAAAGTCCTTTGGTGACTTAAGTTATATTAGTTTTCCTAACAACAGGAAGCTGTCCTCCTAATTCACTTCAGCACTGCAGTTATCTTGTAATGTTCTGAGACTAATATGAAACTTAAAACAGACGTCACAAGATAAAACTTTCAATTCTCCTTGAATTTGCATCTTTTGTTCACACACAAGAGAACTAAGTGGATTCAGTTCTCTTCTCTGATTTTAGTATTAGCTAAGGTACTCGCTGCATAAAACAGCTTACAAAACTAGAAAATCTAACTTTAAGCTTACATTGTGAAGTGTCACACGAAAATAAAAGTATCAGAAAATATTTAGTAATCTCTATTGATAAAACCAGATTGCTTTGGTTATCTGGTAGATTAATAATGAGCTTTGCTATTGCTCATATGCAAATACTAGTATTGATTGCTTATTTTAATACAGACACACCAGCTTCCAGTATTAGAGTCATCTAAAGAGACCAGCATAGACAGTGACCTGTTTTATCCTCTGAAGACCAAACGAGATAATAAAGCAATGGATTTTGTATTATTTTGCTGAGAAATAGAAATAAACCTATTGTACTGGACATCCTTTTCTAACTCAGGTTTTAAGCAAATATAGTGCTTGCATAAAAGGGTAAGCATCTGAAAGCTAGCTAAGCACATGTGTAAAGAAACAAGCTTACACTCTAAAAGAAGAGATGGAGGAATTCTGTGCCTGATGCAGAGATGGGATGCATCAGAGAAAGCAGATCTCATGGGGGACAAGAAGCTGTAATCAGTATATTTACAGCATAAAATTAAAAGTAAATACATTTGAGTGCAGCAATTCAAACTTTGTTCATATTCAGAAACAGTGATGCAGCAGACCCACCCACAAACATACTTTCTGTGGGGAAAAACAATCTGTCAAGGCATCAATGTTTACAAGCTTTGCCTCCACTACACTGCAAGTTACTTTCCTTCGATGTTTTCCACTGCCATACTTTAAATTACATACTAAATAAAACTACCAACAAAAGACAAAGCAGCTAGTCAGTCTGAATGCTAACTTCAAATGCAAGCAAAACTACTGCAGGCATGAAGAAAAGCCACAGCTCCAGTTCAAAAGCAGCATGAGGGACGTAGCCCTGTAGTTTGAAAAGAGAATTCCCTCAAGCACTGAGACTTTCATATGATACATTTTCACTAGCAGAAAACCCTAGATCCTTTTAAGGAATCAATGTCGATAGAACCTTAAACTATTTTATCTGATTGATATCAAAATGGAAAAGGACATCTTAGGTCACAGTTACATACTCACTTCAGGGCAACTTTTATTTCCCCAACTACAGTGAAATATGAAATAATAAACACAGCCAAATAGAGTCACTGTAGAACGACCAACTTCAGCTTCCCCTAGGTCTTTTTGTGTCCTACCTCCCCTTTTTGTTTTCACTTTAAACACTCTTCAGACCACAGCTGAAGCCCAGAATCTTTAAATTAATTTCTGTGTCACAAAGTTCTCAATAATTTCTTCACTCTAAAATTTCATTATTTTAAACATTATACAGGCATGCACTTTGTGTAAAGCTTTTTATAAAAGTATGCTCCTTTTCTTTAAAAAGAGAATGAATGGGAACAGAGGAGAATATTAGATATACTTAAGTAGTTAGCACTCACCTCCTGCTCCTGTTGAAAGATGACAACTCTACCTCCTTTGTCTCCTGTTGCTAACAACTCTCCAGAATGGTTAAATTCTACTGTAGAAATTATATCCGCTGCATAGGAACAAACATAAACCCCACAAGTTAATAATTCTTCTAAGTGGCCAAGAAAGCTACGATTATAAGTAAAAAAGAAAATGCACACTTCAGTTTAAGTATACTTACATCATAAAATACAAGCAGAGATTTCTTCAAAAATATAGAAGTAATTTTTTTAAAGCTATACATTTGAAAACCCGTTACCAGTTCACCATGCCAGTTACAAGTTCAGTGTTGTGCACTAAATAGTTTTTAAAGGTTGTATATCGTCATTTCTTAGAACTGTTTTTCTCTCATGGCTGCTTTTTTTTTTTAGGACTCTGTACACATTTGACAACTTAACGGCAAAACATATTAGGGTGGAGATGTTCAGACATCAGTGTCTAAGGAATGCAAGGATGTGGAACAAAAACAGCTAGAGAAAACTAAGAAAGAAATTCAACAGACCGTCCCAAAAAACCTTGAGTATCTTTTCTGAATGAGGAAGGTTTACATTACCACAAGTTTTTTTATATGGAGTGCTAAAATTAAATTGTGAATAGACGTAGACAAAAAACCAGTCATGCCTAGTATCAAATTGACCTGTTTATACAGAAAAAAAAGAGGACAAATGACAACTTAAGCTCAAGCACACCAATTCACATTTTCAAATGCACACGTGCCCCTCATACTTTCAAACAGTAGAATCAGAAGCCAAATCATTCTGTGAACGCCAACTTCAAATTGCAGTACAACTACATAAATCTAATTTTCTGCAGAAGGCAGTACCTAAGATTTTTACATATGCAAGTCTTCAGGCTATTTTGCTTTCACAACACTCTAATGTAGATAAACAATGCATCCACATTTTCTGTTGGATGGTTTCTTCATTCTCTGTTTTAGAGTTAAAACAGGTCCAGTACCTGCTCTACAGACTGAAAGCTACTGCTGAACAGAAGATACTCAGTCTGAATTTAGACAGACACTATCGTGCAGCGTATCACGGAAGCTATCTTATCATAGACAGCAATAGGGTTGTTTCTTTTTGAAGAAGTGAAACATGCAGGATTTTCCTCTTACTCATTTTAATACCAAAATGAAACTTACGTCATTCTCAGGTTGTCCCAAACACATGGGCGGTGGCCTCTGAGGACATTAGCAAGCTGTTCTTTAATAACTGCGTTACACAGCAGCTACAAGCATGCAGCGTATCTGTCTGAAAACTGCACAATGCAAAGACAGCCTAGACAAGCAGGCCAAACTCAGCTGCAAAAATCCTCAAAACAGAGGCAAAAGATGCAGAATCAGATTCTTGGCACGAACAGGTATATACAGCTCAGTTGTGTTTTCTAATATACAGCATAAACTGCCATATAGCAAAGGATAAACACAAGATTATTCCATCTCCACCAACCTCCCTTGCCATGATTATCTGGCACTGCTGAAACACAAACAGGCTGAAATTTCTGCAGAACACTGTGTAAAGGACATAAATATGATGTAAGCTTGAATGTAGATAAACTAGGATCCAGATCACACATAGAAAAACCTTGATTTGAGTGCACATAATTTCTTTTTTCCCTTGGAAGGTAATGGTTACTTTAGCCATTCATTCACGTATTTGTGAACAAGATGAAGTGATTTATCTCACATCTGTAAGACTTAAGACTGCATACCATTCAGGTGAAGATATGGCATTCAGTATGTACCTTTCACAAGTGAACAGGGCTTACAGATAACATACAATTAATCAAATCCAGTATGCAGAAAGAGCGAAGTGCAAACCAGGCAATCTAATTTTGACTATACCATAAAATGCAAACCACGTTGTTATAATCCTCTGATAGGAGAACAGCTTAAGGAAGTTATCAATTAATTGAAGAAAAACAAGACAACTCACCTCTCAATAGTGAGAAGTATACAGAATTACTGTTTTGAAAAACACTGAGAGATTTAACACTGCAAGCTAAGCCAGTCTTCAAACAGAAAAGACGATACAGCAAGTTATCAGCAGATCCGAATGTGTGCATGTATGTGGAAGGAGAACAGCAAAGAAAAATTTGCCTTAAAAATCTTATATATCCATCTAAGAATAGATGGATAAATTCATCATAGCACTTATTTGGTGAAAGTCACGGTAAAGTTTTACAATGTCAAAAGCCTTAGGCTTGAAGCCTTATCATTATAATAGGCAGCAACAACAGCCAAAAAAGCCTTAAACTAAGGGATAAACCCTCCATTTTCTTAGGTCTGCTGATGTAATACGTATTGTATTTAATTATACAAGTCTCGTATATAGCAGAAAGCTAACCACTTTTCTGTAACAATGCTAGACATTCTCACTTTTTGCATTTATTTCAACTTTCAAGATCATCCAAAGCTTGGTATCAGTCATCTCCAAGCTGATACAAGTCCTGCTTTGTCTATAGGCTCAACTATGTGAACAAACTTTCAGTACTAACATCCTCAACACCTCCAAAAAGTCCAGCAGCCTCAGTCAGTGGTGACAAGGTACTCGGAACTCTCCAGTGCCCAACACTATGCAAAAGCTATTGTCAAGTACTTGGATCAATTTTAAAGTAGAAACAAAATACATTCCTTAGCAGCAATCACAACAGAAAATTATTAATTAGTTTTTAAACAAAAGCTACATCTATAGAATCTGAAATGCATTCCACACTGTAATCTTGTACTGTTCCCTCTCCAAGGACAAAACAAACATGCAAAAAAAGTAGGCAGAAAAATTATTTCTGCTGAACTAGTCCCAAAATAGGGCTGAGATGCCTATTTTAGACAAAAATCAGTACTGGAGAGCAAAGCAACCAATCATACATTTTAAATCCAATAACTCACCGTTAACAATACTGTATTCCCATACCTTGGTCAAAGAAAGAGACAGACATCAGGGCACTGGTGTTGAACTGGGCGGATGTAATAGTGTTTGAGAATTGACAGGGGAAGCATTTCATCTTCCGCAGTGCACTGATTCGCTTGTGTATTTTCATCTGTATTAACACCCTCGTTGCCAAATAAATCAACGTTATCCTTTTCTTTTCAAATGGTAACTATAATTCCCATGATAGTTACGTGTAGGGTTATTTTAGTCCTTCAGCGCTGCAACGGGCAAAAGAGCATCCACAGAACGCGTTGCCTTCTCCCTGTCTCCTCCCTTTTGTGCATGCTGTTTTTGCTACAGTCTCTAGGTGGGAGTCTTGCAAACACAGAGGGCTGCTCTCACTGTCCAGAAGCTTGTAAATGATCCCTTCTGTATGCAAAGAGCACCAGGGAGGGGTATCTGAGGGAGAAGCAGATGTATAGGTGCTCTGTTGTCACCAGCACCAATAGCTTTTGGAAATACGATGCATTCTATCGTTTACTGCTGAATTAATTTCAATGCCCTCCTCTTCAAGCACCAGTGTCAGAGATAAAAAACCACCAAAACCTTGTCTGATAACCATACCCCTCACAGGATACAGTTAAGATAGCATTATCTGTTAACAGACTTCCACAAAGTTACCCATGCCTTGAGAGATCAGATTTGTCTCTCTCCTCCCCCCAAGCATCTTGAGACATCTTTGACACCAAGATAAGGCATGGTATTTCAAGTGCTGAGATTTTAAAACATTACAGGGCTACATCAAACAAGATGAAGACATCCTTCTGACAAAAGCAAAAAACAGGACAGAAACGTATGTCTACATTCCTACAGCATACTTGCAATACCTGTACTAAGTTTCTCCCTCTTGCGTAACTTGGGACAGACAGCTCAGAGGTTACTATAGTTTTTGAAAGTACTTCTTGGCACAGATGTATACGATTGTCCTTTAGTTCCCCTTAAATATCCCTTCATAGACACTTCTTGTTAACACTGTAGAAACACTTCTGAGACTACTAAACACTTCCAAATAGTGGTTTTCAGTGATCTAAAAGCAAAGGCGTGGGGAGGAATCACTTACACAACCTGAAGTCCATTTAGTGTTGTTGCGCATGTACATCACCGAGGGAAAATGTTTTGCAGCAGATTGAGTGAAATGCTATAATCAAGCACAGAACTACTGTACAGTTGTATCCCCAGCTCAAAGAAACAAAACACACTACAGCCAAACCAAACCAGCAATCTTAAAAATCCCTCCGAACTGTAGAGAGAGGGTTCTGGTCCCTGACCTACCAGCACACGCCAACAGCGCAAAGTCTGCTTTCCCAGGAGTCCTCAAAACCTCCTGACAGTTCTCCCAGTTACAGCAGCTACAAAATAGGTCTTGCAACTGCTGTCAAGGTTGCTTTTTCTTCTGCACGTGATCTTTATTTTTCACAACCTGCTCGAAGTTTTTTATGTATTGCTTCAATGATACATCTTCACTTTAAGTGCTCCAGTAGAAATCAAAACCACCGCAAGGTCTGGGCACTTATCTTCACTAGATTCAGGCAAGACTAGCTTTTCCTATGGTAGACATGGAGACAGGAAGCTGAAGAACCAAAAGGAATCAAAACAAGGTCTCTATCTTTGACAGAGAATGGGACAGGGGGGAAAGACATTTATCTCAGAGTTTTGGTAATGCTTCAATAACCTGTTCGCAGTTCACCATGTGAAAGGGAGACATACCAGAAGCTCCCAAGCAATTCTTTACCGGTGGCAGACACACACCTCTGCTGATTAATCATCTCGCACGAGAATAGCCACTCAACACAAAACTAACTTGTTTCCTAGCGGGCTTCTGAAGATAACAGTCACAATTTCAGAATCTTCCGTCAATATTTGTTACACCAACTTTTGCTATTTCGAGCAATTCACCTGTCATGTCAGGCAGGATACAGATGGTTTGAAAAACTGAGGTGCTGGGCCAGTGCACTTATGAAAGATGACCAATTCAAATGAAAATAGGCAGATTACACTGTTCAAAGATAGATGAATAAAAGAATCCAACAGATCTCAAATGCCTTTCCCCCCTTTAAAGGAAAGCAATGTTTGAAATAAGAAAACTCAGTGACAGATATTAAAAATTTTCACACTTTGGGGGCCTTCCACACTTTTCAGTGAATGCTGAACAAGAACCGCACATGCACTATCACGAGCAAGTTTTCTGAAATATTAGAGAAAGGGCTGTCCTGAAGTTTTACCGCTGTCAACAAGTCTACGGAATGAGGGAATAAAACCAGCTTTATCAATCCAAACAAGCAAAAAAAATACTGTAATCCAATGACTTAGTTCCAGAAGGCCCATTGTGAAACTGAAACGCAATTCTGTATTAAATTTGTTTCCAATAATAGAATAAAAGTTATTTTATTAGTACAGAAGAGGCTATCTATTTTAATGTACCATGAACTTTATATAAACTCTGCTTATAAAACATGCTTGGTAGGCAAAACATGTCACCTACTACTCTACAGCAGCAAGTCAATCATGGCAGTGAACAAAGAGTGTCTTTATTTCACCAGACCTAAAAGGTTTTTGTGCAAGTTTTTGGAATCACGTTGATCTGCTGCCTAAGCAGAGAGCAAGTAAATCAGTATGTTTACACAAGTGGAGCAATCTCCTGATGTTTCCAAGGACTGAACAAAGAATTGTAGTATTTAAAAAACATTTTGGTACTTCTTCATTGTTTATACACCTTCCCAGTGGTTCAAAATACCATTTCTGGAATTTTCCAAAGGAGCAACTCAAACAAATCCCGTCCATAATGTAGAGCTGATTACTTACAGGTTGGCAATTCTGTCCTAAGGAGTAACAAGAAGTAACTGAAGTGGAGCCCACTTCCTTAGTTTGCCAGCCTTAAATATAGAATAAGCTATTTTGATCAAGCTGAACATCACTTGATCATTCCAAGGATACTTCAGAAACTGTCTGGAACGGGAAATATTAAGAAACCAACTTTTAGGATTATTATTAAAATCCAAATAAGCTCAAAAAGCCTCAAATTGAGGAAGCAGCACAGGAATGGATAAACATGAGGGTTAAAGACAGTGAAATAATTGAATTCAACGCACAATTACTGAGCATACCTGAGCCATTCTTCCTAGATTAGCTCTAAAGATAAAGTCAAAGCGCTCAAAACTGAGCAATAGTATCTGTCCAGGAGAACTTGCAGGCCTTACCTGTATCCGGAAATCACTCGTGAATTGTTTAGTCCTTTCTAATCCAGGGTGAAGCAAAACCTTCCTGCTTCAGACTACTGAACAGATGCAACTTCCAAAAACTCAAGCTGAAGTCACAGCTAATGACAGAAAATTGTGACTTCTTATTGGACTTTGTTTCCAGTAATGATTTTGTTTTGGAGTTACTTCATTGCTGGGGGAAAAAAAAACAACCAAAAACACTGGAGAGAAAACAAAAGCTCCTCCAAAGCTTCAAATATTTGAAGAACCTACACAATGCACTCTGAATGTCTGAGTCATCCCAACATCACCCCATTGTATGCATGATTTTGATTTACCACACTTATCAAGAGTGTGTATTAAATCTCTGAAGCTAGATAGTAAAGTGTTAATCTCAAAGCGAACAGGAAGGCTGTTTAAATAAGATTAAGAGTGACTATACATGTGTGCTTGCAGAGAAGAGAGCTCCCAACACAGGATACTATACGCAGCAGGGAAAGAATAAGAGAGCAAAATGGCAAGCACTATTTAGTACTGATGGTATAGAAGGAAACACCCTCTGCATTCCAGCCTCATCCCTAATTTATATATGTAGAGAGGGGGAAGGGAACACAAGGACTGTATACTTTAAAGTTGCCATGACCGGTTTTACTATCGACTTCATTTCCCTTTTCTTCATTCAGTTTCAAAAGTGATTCTCTGCATTCATTCCGTCTCTCAGAAGTGACTAGGCAACAAAACCAAAGGCAGCTGGGATAAGGCATTCCTACTGTTCAATTTACTTCTCAAGAGTCATTCCAGACGTCCTTTAAATAGATCTCTTCTTTACTAGAGAGGGCATTAAAAATATCTTAATTCCTCAGAAATATGAGGACAGGATGAAATACATGCAACACAGAAGTAAAGAAAGGGGTTACCCTTGTGGCAAAAATTTTCACTTCTGTGCCATGAAGCACTGCAATAGCCAGATAGTTACTTGTTCTCCCAAGTACCAGTCCTGCAATACTGCTGCACACAAAGAGCACACAAAGCACGTTAACAGGGAGGGGAGTGGAATTTGTATGATGGCCAGCTAGCTTCACGCTGCTGCTGGCCCTACCAGTGTTGGAACACAAACATGCAGGAGCCTAAGACGCAGTTCAAGCAGCAGACAGTAATTAAGCTGGTTTTGTTGACTTGTGCAAATCTGGGAAACCTACACACAGGGAGAAAGATTTTACAGAGTGTTCTCTAGCATCCATGCTCATTCCAAGTGCTTCAGGCCCTGCGACGCCAAAAATAAAAAACATGCGATCATCATGAACTCATAATTTTCCCCATTTATTCTGAAAGCATCAATGTTTGGTCAAGATGTGTTTAAATGTTGAGACTCTCCCAGTCCTATTTACATATGTATCTATGTGTAATATACACACACAAGATACCAGTCTCCAAATAGTGAATACATGTAGTACTTCACATCTGAAGTTCACCGTGTAAACTACTCACCCTAAGTAAAATAACCAAATATAAACTTTGTCAAGCAGTCCTAAAAATCCATACTTTCTCTCCATTTCTTAGACTTTATGCCGTCAAATCTACATACTAGCAATGACAGTAAGAACTCTTGTTATCACCAGCTTTCAGAAGTAGGAGCTTGAATTCAGTCACTTTTTTTAATGTAAGCAGGAACAATACAAGCTAAGGGAAGGAACCAGTATTGTAAGACAACTATTTCATAGGATATACGCGTATTAGGACGGCTTTGAATTTACAGATGCATTTATAACATGTTTCTAGGTAGTCTAGAGATAATGCAGCTTAAGTACTAAGCTCAAAACAATGTTATTCTGTGGTTTTGTAACTTTATGCAAACAACTGTTTTTGTTAAGCCTTCTTAGAAAACACAACAGTTACTAAGCAGCAAACTTCCATTCCTTCCCACTGAAATAATAAAGCGATACCAGCCTTAATCTTGTCGCCATTGGTTTTATGTAAGGCTAGTGATTCTCCTAAATAGCTTTACTAGGCTCAATGCTCAGAGAAGAATACAACTCCAAATCCATCTGCCCTACGCAACAGAAGCTGCTCCTGTCTGCAAAGCAACAGTGAGAAGATGGCATTAGAACTGCAGAGAACAGAATTGAAACAGAAGTGACTCTTAAAACCCTTTACAAATTGGAATAATAATGAATATGCAGATGAAGTATTTTACTAAGTAATAGTAAAGCAGGGAACAGAATCACCATCTACCAAAATACAGTACCTGTCATCTGGAAAAGCAGCTCTCCTTACACATTCAAGAAAACTTTAAGTGATCTTAAGTTAACCGTGATACCAAAGCAACTTCCTCATTTAAACACAATTCATAGAAAGCACGCTCTACGTTCCATATTACAACCTAAGTTATATACGGAGTAGCATGCTGAATATTTTAATTCTTGTGTTTGGTAAACAATTGCTGTGCCTCACTGGACAACTGCTGTTTGTGGGCCAACATTAGTAAGCTTCAACATCTCCATTCAGGTCAAGTTCCCCACCATCAAATTTATCACCAGTTTCCCCCATGGTCCATTTTCGGACCAAAGGCAAGAGGCCAATGAACAAGCGTGCTAAAACAGCAGCAACTTTCAGAAGTAGCAGAAATCACTACAGGGAACACTATAATCATCACCTCAAACTTTTGTGAATGATCCCTAACACATTTCAGTTACATTAAGCAGTTTGGTTTTTGCTAAGCTAACAGAGTTCATTAGGACCGAACTGACGGCCCTTTATGAGGAAATTTGCTGGGGCGAGGGGCAAGGAGCATGCTCAGGAGCAACCACATCTCCAGACAAAGACTATCAAAGGCTTGCAAAAGGCTATCAAGCTCACAAGCAAAATGCCAATTAAGTGCATTTCTGTCTTATGTACAGTCTCCACAAGCTTACACTTACAACAGTTTCCTAAACAAGGTCAGAATTTGGCATTGCCAGAAGAGAAAGGACATTGATTTAAACCTCAGACCACTGGCTTCCTGTCTCCATCTATAGTAGGAAATTCAAAGTCTCCAGTATACATGACTCCAAGACACCTGTGGTGGCATAGAGAAAACAGAGATGACAAAGCACTCTGAAAACAGATGTGTTATACACTAATGTGAACGGATTAGTCCATGCTTCCTACCACTTAAATGACATAAAATTGCTTTAAAGTTTGATCTTTGTGAAAGGCGTTAAAGCATTCACATTAAAAATTAGTATGAGCTTCGGAAAAGAACTTTTACACCTTAAATTGATTTAAAACTGTGATCCACCATGGAACTGGTGAAGCAATATCTGTACCACAATTACTGTAACCACTGGGCTACACCTGACTGTAGCTATTTCTGCTCTGGCACTGCATTCTGTAATTCCTTTATGCAAGCTTCGTTGTAAACCTACATAAGAAAAAAAAACTTATAGGGCTACTATATGTTAGCTGAAAATAGTCTTGAACTGGTGCCTTGAAACAATTTCATCTGATGAGAAAATTAAATAGTTTGGGGTTTTTTTTTTTAAACCCGAAATTAGTTACTAATAAAGCGCTTCAAAAATTACTATGAAAAATCCTCTCAGATTAAACTCATAACAGCAGCAGATAGAAGAATGTTCTCCCTATATAAACAAATGCAAAGCTGTTTGGTTTCTGCATAGAAATCATTAACCCTTGTCACCTTGATTAATTACTTTCTATTTTTAAACCTTAAGACAAGACATTACTGCAGTTCCTTTCAGAACACATGCATAGGAAACCAACAGGTAAATCCCCTTCTTCCACTAGGGGAAAGAGGAGTAAATTGACCACAGCAGTATCTTTAGTTCACAAGAAGCTACAAACCAACCAGTTCCCAGCACCTTATCTTGCCCCTAAGGTAGACATCATCTAGCTGGGGGAACAGGCTAAGGAGCAGTCAGTCTAATCGCATTCAGAGAAGCGGGAAACTAAATACATTTACAACACATCAGTCCAGATGCAAACACCACAAAAAACTACTGCTGACTTGGCTGCCCACACTTAGGCACTGCATATTTAACTAATACTACCTCCAGCATTAGTTCATGTAAAAACCCTAACAGACTGTGGAACTAGCGAAACATTAGTTGCAGCCCTGTCGGTACAGTTTCCATGTCCTCTGGGAGCTGCCTTCACCTAGGTATTACTAGGACCTCTGAGGGTGTATTTTACACGTACACCTAAGCTGATCTATCCTATGATCCTTCCCATCCTGGAACTGAGGAGGGGGTGTGGGGTGTGAAGCTTCTTACAGTCCTCCGCAACTCTGGAAGACTACCACTACCCAAATAATGCAATCTGCAAGTTACTGCAAAGTGGAGACATGACCAGTTCAAGACAGAGCCATTTTTCAACTCAACACAAGCTAGATCAGCCTGAAAATACCTCAAACTCAATAATAAGGGATTATTTAATACCTGACAAGAATTCCCTTGAGTCTCTAAAGGCATCCTCTGCCTTAAAACCACAAATAACATTGTTCTGGACTTTTACAATACCTTATGAAAGGCAACTGAACCTCTAGGTGGTCTGAAGCACCACCCAGGTATTTTTAATTCAAATAGTTTCTAGCCTTTACAGGAGGCCTCTATGTTTTAACTTGAGGAACAAACCTGGTTAGGAAAGCAACAACTAAGACTATTCCCCTCTTTAGATCTTCATTACCTAGGTTTAGAGTTTGTCTCTTAAAGAATACCCTAAAGAATCTATTCAAACAAATGGGATCCTACCTTACTTTATTAGTACTGCAAGCATATTTAGAAAGACTAATAGATGTGCATACATACACAGGGAACATTTTACTAGGGAAAAAAGGCAAAAGATGAGCATTTAGTTTAAATCTCTTAATACACATGCTTCCCCAAACTCAAGTATTCCTTAAAATATGACAGGAAGTGCCTATTTGCTTTTCCTATTCACACTAATTCAGGTCTATTGTTGGCCGAAACAAAGGTCTTTCAACCTGCATCACTCGTTCCCAGGACATTTGACACCAGTTTATTAATATCATAAACATAAGAGGCATAAGTGGCAGAAATCCAGACCCACTCCTGGTACCCGTCTTAAATAACCTTAGAAAGGCGGGTGAATAATCTCACAGGTTGTGGAACTTCAACATTTATTCACAACTAGGAACAAGCAGTTAAAGGTCACAGCTTCTCCTTGAGCCTGTTCTTTGCAGCCACTGCAATACTATATAATTAAAAAAAAAAAAAAAGGCTCAAGTCTGTCCACAAGCTTTCCCCTCTCCAACCAGCAGAACTGTTCTGCTTTTAAATAAAAAGGTAACCAACAGCAAATGCAAGATTTCAGCTGGTTTTTTTACCAGCCAGCTGTTCAATATGAAAGCTATCATGGGGTTCAGTTTTCTAACACAACAAATTTCAGCTGCTGAGAGCCTCCAACCTGTAAAGCTCACACCTATTTTCAGGTGGGGAAAGGGGAAAAGAAGAGTGGCCCTCCTACTGAGGATGTGTCGTAACTAGTTTTGCATCAATCCCCTTTTGACTGCAATGAAAGCTCCTCTTCACTCAAGATTAGGATTATCAAAAAAAAGATTCTGAACAGTAGTTTCCAGCCTCTGGATAACATCACCTTCAGAGGCTATGCACCCCTAAATTAAGTTTCTATCTATCACTCCATCAAAAAGGAATGTTTTTGATGTGATATATAAACAATAAGAACAGAAACATGAAGTAGAGAAAATATACTAAGCAACATCTATGTTTAAAAACCTAAATGCATTATAAGTCTTAACTTACTCCTTTTGAAAGCATCATCTGCTAAATAAAAAGCCATCTGGCATTTTAGATACCTGGCCTAGGTTTGTTTGTACCCCACTCTTGTCACAGCATGCATCAGTTATACTTAACTCGGAAAAATTAAGTGTCCCTGTTTAGATGCAAATAAAGAAGCCCAAAACCTTAGGTTTCAATCAAGTGCCACAGAATTCTGGCACCCAAGAAAGTTTATAACAGCCCAGAAGGGTCATATAACCAAGCCTTCCTTGAGTGGTTTAAATACACTAAAAAAATTGAAAACAAACATGTTCTTTGGTACTGCAGCAATAAAACTACCTAAAAACGAATTTTTTTTTTAAATCCCAAGTGAAATCTTAGCTAAAATGTAAGCCCAGTAGAATATCAAGTCTATGGTTTGCTTGAAGGGGCAAACTGGCAGTGTCAGTGTTCTCTGCTTCTACAGTTCATACTATAGAGGAAGCATTTTAAGTATTACTGCAGACACACAGTGATAATGGACTAAACGACACAAGAAAGAAAAAGAGCTTCCCCCCCTTTGAATTTTCCTGTTTCAAACATCTACTATTACAGGGATTGTGCCTTTCAACCATACATTATCCCTTTAAATAAAGTAATTGTACTAAGCAGTACGATATACAATCCACACTAGTTTTATTTCCATTACAGAAACACTGTTCAGCCAGCAAAACCTACACGGATTTATGAGAGGTCTTCCTGGACAAAGATAACAGAACAGTTAAGTTATATTTACATTGTGTAGAATTTAGCTGGGGAGTTGCTCGTCATTTTTGTCCTTTGTACAATCACATACAGATCACACATACCAATTATAGGGGAGCAAAATTAACTCTAGCAGGAACTAACTTCATGCCCACAACTGCTTCATGTAAGATCCCCTTAGGTGCCCCAATGTTCTGTCACTACCACTCACAAAACTGAGGGACTTACTGAGCAATACAAGGAGAATTGAGACAAAGAGGCTTACAAATAACAGTTTTGATTATCTGTTATAATATATATTAATAT
>NW_009217073.1:0-15443 GCF_000690835.1 Fulmarus glacialis | reverse complement strand
GTCCATGAACCCCACTCTTACCTTGCTTTATGTTTTCTTAGTTACCAAACAGTTCCTTTTGCCAAGTTTTCCAAAATCTGCTTTATATAGTCATTAAGGTAATGATGAATTTGCTCTTGAAGAAGAGTCAGGATCCCACTGAGCTTCTTTTTATTTTGGTTAATTTTGAAAGTGCTGGAAAGAATGCTACAGTTAACCAATGGGATCATTTTGATAACAGCCACGTTTATTTTTGGTACTTCTCTTAAGTGCTAATACTTACACTTTAATGAGACAGTAATTCAGTTTCAAAGTGGCCAAACTATGAAGCCGAAGTCTTATAGCATATCCCAACAAGGGAAATTGAGCCAGTTATCCTACCACTGTGAAAAGTTGTAATGCAGTGAGTTTTAGAAACAGGAATAGAGAAATTGCACTTCATTGGGGTATTTTCTCTTTCTGGCATTCTGAAAAAAACTGCATTACAGTCACAGCACTGAGAAATGAGATGGTGGCTGCGTCCCTCACTTTCCTGGAAGCTCAGTGCTGTGGGACCTTAACCAAGTTGTTCACATCCCCCAGTCCAGAAGGAGATGTTCAGCACAATGACATCAGAATTCACTGTCTTCTCTTCCACAGCTCACCCAAAGACTTGCCTAATGCTCAGGTGGGAAGGGGCACCCCTTTCCTGGGTGCTCAGAGGAGACAGGGAAGGAGCTGGGCTCTGGTAGCTGGCTGAGCAGCACGAGAGGGTGAGCTGCCATCAGACAGACACATGTAGCACTCTGGGCCATGGAGCTCCAGGAGCTATAAGAGGTGCCTCTCTGCTCAGCCCGTGGGCTCATGTGGCATGAAGAAAGGCATTTTTGTGCCTGGTGGGTGATATGTGCCCAGCTTAGTTGAACTAGCCTACTGCTTCCAAGAGTCTGGACTGAGACATCCTACAGAGTCCAAGCTGGCTCTCATCCACAGAAGACTCCAGCAAGGAGGAGTGGAGAGTCTTCCCAGCAGCATGGTCCTCTGAAGATCTTGCTGTTCTGCAATATGAGACTTCCAGTGAGAAATGACGGAAAAGTAGGAAATGATCAAGTCAGGTCCATCCGCATATCCATAAAGGCCAATTAGAATAAGAAAGGCAGTTTCTTTATGACGGCCAGGTAATGAGGGGCTGACATGCTTTCTCACTCTCACTGCAAATGCATAACTAAGCCTTCCATCTGAGGGAAGACATTATTCCTCTGTACTTTCCTTGGAAATAGAAAAAATTTGACAAAGGTAAATATATTCTACTAGAGGAAATACTTCGCTGCATTATAAGTCTCCCTAATTATAGCTGTGGAGCTGGAAACAAAGACGAGAAGCAATGCAGGGCAGCTGGTGTTTGTCCTGTCAGCAGCAACTCATTTCCTTTCTGGTATTGCTGCATGGCCACCTTCACTGACCCTATTGCCTGGAATAACACTACTCCTATATCTTAATATGGGGTATTATATACTTTACTCTAATTGGGCTGTTCTGAAAGACACATAAAACCAGAGATCCCATCTACTCTGAAGATCCAAGGGTCCTTTTTAGAATGCAGCTTTTTCTATGCATCCTACAGTTAAAATGATTATTTCTGTCTTTTCCCCATATTGTAGAGCGTGTACTCTTTGCTAGGTGAATATTGCACCTCACCTCAAGGTGGATTTATTTCATCAGTACTGCCTGTATATCACTTGCAAAGCACTTAGGTATCCTTCAGGGTAAAATGTACTGCATTCTGCTTTATTTCATATTGTGTCCTTGCCTAGATCCTTGAAAGTTTTTTATTACTTGGCATATGTTGGTTGGGTTTTTTTCCATAATCAGTTTAAATGCAATGTGTCCCTTGTCCAAGTTAATTACATGGTTGGGTTAATGACTCATTGCTTCAGGCACTTGAGTGGGGAACTTAGTCAGTCATTAAGGCATTGGCTATTTTATTGCCTCTAAGCTCAAGTTTCCATCCAAAACCTAGACTCCAAAGTGGTTACCTTCATCAGAATCAGGTGAAGGTAGAAGATCCAGTCAAAGAGCTTTTCTTATGCAAAACTACCACTGAATTCAGAAGCTACTGGATTAGGTGCTTAGCAAACTAGATAGCTAAGAGCTAAGGGAATTGTATCAGATTAATATCAATGTGACAGAGGGCGAATTCACAGCCTGTTTGGGATGGCATCTGCTGGCTGGAGAGCAGGAAATGAGACCACTGAAACAAGCAGTTATAAAATCTCTGTGGAACACTTCACATAAAGCTACGTCAGACTACATTTTGGGGTGAAAAAACATATAACTCAGAAACCATAAAAACCCCAGTCAACTTGAACTGGAATACTCAGAAGAAATTGAGCAAGAGTTTTGGAAATTGTGGTCTGTGGGAAACAGGCATTACATTTGTTTCTGGGAGACAGATGCCCATCCATCACTGCAATTCTCCGTAGAAGTGAACAAGAAATCCCCTTCAGCACCTTTGAAAATCCCCATCTGTTTAAAAAAATAGATGTCATTGACCACTGGAGGCATTTTTTCCTTTGAGCACAAGAAGCAGAGGGAGAGAGGAAGTGGAAGGCTCATGTGCAAGTTTCATTGTGATGCTAATTATAAACTCTTCTTCTGAGCTGGTTAGCACTTATTTCGATTAGCTGATGATCAAGACCACTTTCCGTCAGAATTCTGGCAATTCTAGTGAAATGAAGTACTTTTCTCAGGCAGCTCTGCTCCTCTTCTTAGGTAAGCCAGTTCTGTGCAAGCCTGAATGCATCTCTGTTTGTATACAGTGTCCCAAAGGCAATGTTTGTTTTCTTTGTTTCAGTAGACAGAGGAATTGGTTCTCTCATGTTTTATTCATGAAAATATATCTTGTGAATGTGGCCTCCAATATGTATTAGAGGCAAAATATCACTAACAATAATGCCTGAAAGACTCTTTACTTGTGTAACAAATGGACACACAAATTAAATTACCACTGGTAATGCATGCCCACTCCATAACTGTAGCCCAGTTTGGAATGCTGCTGAAGCAATTATCTTAGTTCAGAATTGCAAATCAATGTTCGTTTTAATCAGGAAAGTAGGACATCTCATCTTAAACAAAGACAGTAATACAGGTCTGTAACATGTCTGACAAATTACCGTCAGGTTGGCAGAATGTATCAAATTACCCTCTCTTGACACCCAGCCTTAAAATGAAACTCCAGCTAAGCAGTCCTTATCTTTGTTCATTCCCAGCAGCTGTATCTGGTTGCAGAACTGCTAATTAGAACAAAGATTTTGCTTTATTTTCTTGTTTAGGGCTTTGTTATTTTAGCTAGATTCAGCCCTTATATTTACCTGCAGAAACGATTGAAGACAATGGGAAGCAATTATCCAGTTGGTGATATCCTATTCTTATTTAATCGTATCAACACTGAAATGTTTAGGTGCCAGGGCAGGGTGGTAGCTGAACTCATCCAAGCAGGTGCACCAAAGCAACACGTCGGTTCATCTTTCCTGGAGCAAATGTATGTTGAGTCCCACAGTGCCACAATCTGGGTCTAGAAATCAGTCTTAGCTGTGGTTTAATATCACTACTACAAGCCAGCGCTTCTTCGCCTTATGCTTAGCTCAGTCTGACATCACCGTTGACCTAAGAGCAACAAGCCAGGGATCAGAGGTGGTTCAAACTCTTAGATTCTCACTTAGGAGAGAAACTGCCATCCACTGACTTTCAGGGAGAGGCTGGCTCTGACCCCCATTACTGGCTCTGACCCCCATTACTGCCTCAGCAGGCTCCAGGGCAGTGTGCAATGTTATCTCCTCACACTCGGTTGCTGCCGCCTCTCTCTTGCAGATGACCTCTCCACAGCACAACAGATCCCCAGTGCCCCAGTCAATCCAGTTCTGTTGGTTTCAGCAAAGGTACCAAATTAGTTAGGGTAGCCCAGAGAGGCATGCACATTCCCATCTGCAGACTTGGCCCCAAAGGCACCGACTTGTGGCAGAGAACCTGGGCAGACCTAGGTCTCATCTGTCTGAGACCTAGCTCCTGACTGTCGTTTGTACCTTTGAAAATCTTCCCTGAATCACTTTTGCTAATGAGTTCAGCTCTCCATGTCGCTTTGGCATGACTGAAAACTTGACTCAAGATCTTATATTGACAAATTCCTACTTCACAACAAATATGATGTATTTTTATGTCAACACACTGAAAAAGAAAACCAGTTTTTAATAAAGTAAGCTTAGTGCCAAACCGTAGGTGACATTCTGCTTTCCAACTCATCTTAAGTAATCTGATTTGACTGAAGATTTATTTATTTCATGCTATTCCCATTCTTTGTGCATATGAAAGAGCTCTCAAAGAAAACAGTGCCTTCTATTTTGCAGGAACTGAGTGGGTTTTGGAGGTCACCTAAGGAAGGCAAAATTGTTTTTTATTTTCATTGCGTTGTTAACATGTCCCTAGCCACAAGTTTCAGCCGACACTTTCACGGAGAATTAAACTCTGCTAGAAACTAGTAACTGACTATTCTGTTGTACACATGCAGAATACAGGAAAATACTTGCAAGCTGAGGAAACGTGAGAACTTTAGAATAGGGATGTCTTCTCAGCTGTAAAAATAGTGCTATTAACAAGCACTGTAACATGAAAAAGCATCAAGGGCAGCTACCATTTCTCCCGAGGTTTAGTACATGCCCTTCTACCTACTTAATGCTTTCCAAATATTTCACCTTTTGATATCAGAACTTGAAAATTTTAAGTTCCCAGTAGAAATAATTTTAAAATAGGTCTTTGACTAAGAATTTCTGTTCCCAAAACTCAGCAAGGACCAAGGTGGCTGCACATTGCACAGGCAACAGATAGCTGTTTCTTACCTGCTTTCCTAAGGTGGTTTAAGACTAATGATATGGCATTTCATCTGAATTAACAACTAAGAAAAACTTGCCTGACAGGCCCAAGCAGGTCCAAGAAGCAACCACAAGGGAAATAACTTTTCCTATCTTTCTCTCTCCAGGCACCAGAGCAGCTGTAGATCTACTCTTCCATGAAGTCTTGTTCAGCTCCAGAGCCACTTCAGAATTAACTAATATTAAAGCTCCTGTTTTCTTGGTTAGACAGGAGTAATGTCAGACAAAACAACAACAACAAAAAACAAAGGAACCCTGAGGAAAATAAACAAAAAGATCAAGAACTAATCAAAGGACTTTGTTTCAAATATTCATGGACTGTTTATGCCAGAGATTACATACATGGCCTACAGGAATTAAAACTCATAAGAACTGTAAATTCCTTTAAGGAAGGGAATAAGTCTTTTTATTATAGTTATGCTCCTATATGCAAATACATATGCATATATATATATATGAATTTACTACGCCAGCTATTAGGATTTAGTTGAAAGTCTAGCTTTGTTTGATGTTCTTAAAAACCCTTGAGTCAATGGATTATGGAAGAATCCCAACTTTTGAAGTTCTTCCTGACTTAAAACACAATTCCAGCTTTTATGATTTCAATGCAGAGTTCATGCGGAAGAACCTAAGGACTTTGAGATCCGGAAGACATACAAAAAACCTAAGTCAGTCATTTTGTTTTAAAATATGATTTTAAGCCAATTTGAACAATTTCATGGCAGTGGCAAATAATTCTACACATTTTGGTGTTGGCAAGTTTGTATCAGGTCCCAGGCTCTGATCCACAGACTTCAGAAACTACCATATTTAATTATACCAACATTTCTGTTTCTTTAATTCAGTTTAATGTCAGAACTTTCAAAGTGAGGCATTCAGTTGACACACTGCTCTCCATCTCTCCAATACTGAATGCCCAAAAGAAAGAATTTGAGGTTCAGTCACCTGAAACCTATAGTCATCCCAGCGTAGAAGACTTCTGTATCCTCTCCTAGTGAAAAGCTAGTGATGAACTACATCTTTTTACTCCATGTTGATGTTTATTTAACTACATTACCTGTACAAACCTGTATAAATGACAGAGATGTTTTGCAGTGACATGGGCACATGCAGGTGCAGTTCTCAGTGGCTTAGGATGACGAAATCTGGGCTGCTCAGTCTCTCCCAACCCTCCACCCTTCTCTTGTGCTAGCATTCACGTCAGTTTAACCACAGGGTGAGCCACTTCAGACAGCTGATCTGGCTGAAAACTGATACTTCTTTTTTTTGCTGGATTAACTTCAGCATTAGCTTTCAGCCCAATGGCCTTCCTGAACTGGCTCACCAGGGGCCACGCAAGAGCTTTTGACAGCACCTTCCTGTGTCACTGATTTCTCGCTGTTATCACAACACACCTCCAGCATGTTATTTTCTTTTGTTGGTCTTTATAAGTACTTGCAACTGTTGTCTACTGTATGTCATAAATAAATGCATTTGTTTGCATTTCTCCTATGCTACTTGAGTTATGATTCTTTTTAAGGCAAGTGGGCAAATGAAAAACAAATGTTTTTCATCCCGGGAAACTGGGCAAAAGGGCATTTTATGAATTTCTATAGCTTCCCACCATATACTCCAGAGCATCCAAAGCACAGCACGGTGCATCCTATTGCAGCTGCAGGGCCCAAATGGCAAGCTGGTATCACAGGGGTCAGGAAAATCAGAATCATCTTTCAGTAGCCAGTGGTAACTGCCCGGCATGCAAGACAGACATAAGGCGTGTGCTTAAGTGCTGGGGCTCCAGAGACTATGTGACATTAAACAGATATTTTAGGATTCCCCATCTCTCTGAAAGCAAGTGTTCTCTGGGGGGGTGTCAGGGGACACACCAATCTCCGATCATGGGAGAACAAAATTTGAGGAAGGGCTGAAAGGCAGAGAGATTCTGGAGGGAAAATCAGATGGTGAGAAGGAAATAAAGGGGACTAGGGAAAATGCCAGCAGCAAGACTCCAGAAGTCAAAGTGTACAGAATACCACAGTTTTTTTGAATCTTTAAATGAGAGTCATCTAGCACAAGGCTTGTGCTATCTAGAGCTATTTAGTGTAGAGCAATAGGGCATAAACTTTGCTCTAAAAATTCCTTCATCATAGCATTTCTACTACTAAGGTTATTCAATATTCGTTTCAGTGGGGCTGCCTTGGGTCATGACATTCACTGCAAGTCACATCTCTCACGTTAAAGAAAATGAATCTTGCTGAGCGCAAGCCTTGTCAGTAGAGCAGATACTACAACACAGTCTCCTATTCTACGTGTGGGAGAACTCTGAATTGTGGTATTCAATTTTATTTCCCGTAGCAGTCTGCTGCCATGGCTTCTTCAACATGCAGGAACAGAGAAGACCCAGAGAAATAGTTAACTCTCAAGCATGTCAGCGGGGCTTCTAGCACAGATGGAGCAAAATACTTGTTAAAGATTAGAAAAATGTATTTTGAGGAAGAAAACAGCCTGAGGAAAAGGGTGTCCTGCACACACTTTTTTGTGCAATATACAAAACAGACAGAAGTAGTGTATTTAATCTCACAGCACTCAGAAAAACCGTTTATTAATCCATGACTGAAATCTGTGTCTTCACTGATAGTGTTTGTAATAACTGTAGTATTTATGTTATCCTACCCCAATCACCTTCCAAGCTAAATGATGAAGACTGAACAAAGCTGGATATGTCTGTGGCCTAGATTAAACTTACTAAATTATAACTTTCCTAGTGGGCCAAATTATTCTGTCTTGGTGAGATCCTAAAGTCATGAGGATGAGTTTGTCTAGATTTTAAAACATGGGAAAACGATTTTGAGAACTGCTTTACACGCAAAAGGATCTATGCTTTGAATTTCCTAGAATGCAAGTAACAAGCTTATCTAAACAGGTATGTGTCAAATTTAGGTTAAAAAATGTGTCTTCTGCAATTATAATCACATTTGCTGATTTTGTCTTTACAGAAATTTCTCTCAGTCTTTGTGCCCCTGCACCAGACAGGTGGCAACAGAGCTGGCTAGCAAGTTGTCTCACTGACAGCCTCCCTAATTGCCACTGCTAGTGGAAGCCCGCTTTCAGCCCCTGCCCTCCCCCTCGGTCCTTTGCTGAGCTAGAGCGGAGGTGTGCCATGCGCAGTCTTGTACCTCTTTAATGTTGTTGCTAGCAGGCCAGCGTTTCCATGGATTGTGCCAGTTCGTAACTGGAGAAGGTGATACCGGTGCAAACCGTACTCCATTTGTGGGGGATTTAGGGTTGTAGAAATCTTACCAAAGACACCCCACAAAGTGTATTCCAGTAGAAACCTAACATCTCATTTCATCATGTGCTGGTAAAGATGATGGTGCACCACAGCCACACACATTTTTGGACATCCATGCAGCAGGGTTAAATACATCCTTTTAGAAATCATAAAGCTTTCCAGGAAATAGACTTCCGGGCTAAGCGTTGCTGTCTGTTTGAATTTTCAGCTTTTTTCTTATATAATAAGCCTGAAAGTTTCTATTACATTGAGAACAGTCAAAGGAAAGGACCTCTTTTTATCCATAAAGTATCCTTTCACAGCTCATGAAAATGTCCCTTCCAAGAGCCAGACATTTGGCTAGTGTATGCCCAATTCCACTAACCTCCATAAAGCGACACTGACTTGTGTTCCTGGTAAGAACAGAGACCCTCTAGGTGCCTGGTGTGGATGGAGCCTGTGTTTTTCTGTTTCAGTCTGTGGGTCGGACACCTACTGCCAGCAATTTGGGGCAGCGGGGCGGGGGGGGTGGTGTGGTGTGGTGTGTGGTGTGTGTGAGATGATACCCACAACAGATATAACTGCACATGTAAAGCCAGCTTCTCTGCATAATATAACCAAGGCAGGTGACTCTGTTTTCTTGAATCATTCTGACTGCTACTACACATGTTGCTCTTTTTTCACAAAGTTCAGGATTTAACTCCCTAAATTCATTCAGTTCCAACACATTTGTGCCTGCTTCTGCTGATAACTCTCCACAGCCACTGGCAGAGAACTAGGCTGTCCAGTATTAATCTTCCCTGCCGTAACAAAATCTGATTTTTACTTTGGCGTTCTGTAGCGAAATATAAGCAAAACTTATATTTTTGAAGCATAGAAAGGGACCACTATTATGAACTTATCATTAAACTGTTAAAAAGTTCTTCTGCTCCAAGAAAACTAAAACCTGCTAATTTACATATTAATAGACCTTTTATGCTCGGGAAGATAACAAATGCAATCTTTGGCCAGATGCAGAGAATTAATTACAGCAAGAGAAAGGATCCTATGAAATATACAAAGCAAGCTCTGAATATTCTGAAAGAATATTATTGTCAGTGAAGTTTCAGTGTATAACATAATACTACAGGAAGAGCGAATTGTTTTGTGTCTGTTGCAGGGCTTTAGAGGGAGACTAGATAGACATTTAGTATGTGCTGTCTATTTGAGACACTGTACCAAAACAGATAAAAAAGATAAAATGGATACACAGAAGGCCACTAAACCAACAATGTTGAGTGTTTTGTCCACCTCAGAAGCTGCAAACCTATAAAAGAGCTCAGTACGGGCAAATAAACAGCCCAATTCAAGGAGAACCACAGCCCTCCAAAAGGTAAATGACTTACTGAAAACAAATAGGGGAGATGATACCTGCCTCAGAGCTACTGTTGGCCGGCAGTAGGGGTAAAGCACTGTCAGAGACAGAGAGCTCTTGGAAAGACATGGAGCACAAGTGATTATTTACACTGCAACAAGTCACCAGGACCAGAGATTTCATCTAAGTGCTCTGCGGCAAATTAAGAACAAAGGAGCAGGAATATTTACAGAAATACTTAATCTGTTACTAAAAAGAGCTACCAGTCCCGAAGACTGGAGATTAGTCCATGTTCCTTCATCCATAATATTGCAAGCCAGGTGGCATTTCTGCATGATCAGTTATACTTGATGAATAGGCAATTAAGGTGAGAGTCATGAAACATCTATTTATCTCTCCATCTATATTCTTAAACTGTTGCTTCATCACTGCATTATTTAACAAGAACGTCCTCTGCCAGAGACAAACCTGTGTGACTCTGGGAACGTACGCCCACCCTTCCCAGTTTATTAGAATTCTTTGAGCTAATAGAGATGTAAGAGTGTCGTGGTTTAACCCCACGCAGCCGCTCACTCACACCCCCCCCCCTCCGGTGGGATGGGGGAGAGAATCGGGAGAGCACAAGGAGGAAAACCCCCGGGTTGAGATAAAACAGTTTAATAATTGAAATAAAACAAAATAGAACAGTAATAGTAACAGTGAGGACAACAACAATAACAGAATATACAAAGCAGGCGATACACAATGCAACTGCTCACAGACCACCGACCGCGTGTCCCCAACGCCCCCACACACCTGGTTTTTATACTGAGCGTGATGTCACAAGGTATAGAAAACCCCATTGGCCAGCTGGGTCCACCACCCCGGCTGTGCTCCCCCCGCCCCGTGCGAGCATCACCCAGCAACAGCCAAAGCATCAATGGGCCATCAACGCTCCTTTCATACCAAACCCAAAAGACAGCACACCCCCCAAGCTACTGGGGAGAAAGTTAACTCTGTCCCAGCCGGAACCAGGACAAAGAGGAAGGCAATCCTTTATGATTTATTTCTGCCTTTCAAAAGCATTTGATAAAGTCCCCGACAGGAAGCTGCTGGCGTAGGTAGTTATGTCATTCCCTCACATGTACTTACATGTACCTCCATTGGGAATTGGCAGCTGGTCAAGACGTAAAATACAAAATGTTGATGAAGACCTTTCAATGCTGACAGAGCCCATACAGTCCCATGAGAAACATGAAGGGTCTGTGCAGCACCCACAGGTATTATTGGAGTGTATTGGCTTTACTGAGTTTTGAATGAGGTCCTACAGCCATCACTGATCTGTATATGTGTTTAAAACTCAGCACACACATGCATATTTTAAATCATTCCTTCTTTTGTGAGCCACTTTGCTGCTGCACAATTTCCTCTGGCCCACCAGCTTCCCAGCCACCAACAACACCTTTGTTAGATCCTATTTGTTTATCTCCTTGTTGGAAGTAGTTTGTCTTTTCTCACACCTTTGTTTTTCATACTGTTTATTCTTGCTAGTTACCCGTTACGAGCATAGCCGAGTGGTCTGATCTTATAGCTGAGAACCAGGTATTTCTTAGCCTCATCCTCTGCGTGGTAGATAATGTTCAGGCTTCACCGGGCTGATGGAGCTGACAGGGTGCATGTGAGGAATCTGGCCGTGGAAGTGCTAATGCTGTTACACTTCCCAGCTGCTGAAACCTAAGAAATGACCGGGGTGTCAGTTTAGTCAGGCACGCAAGAAGTTAGCAAAGGCAAGCGTGTGCTTGTGTGCATTGTGTAACCAGGGCCTTAAAATTTCCTCCATCTACAAAACCAGAATCACATATCTACCTGGTCTCACAGAAAACACAGAAATTACTTTACATAACACACGGAGAGTGATTTAAAGACACAAAGCAATGACTAAGCACTAATTTCTAGTAGCCTCACCCTGTACTTCTGGTATGGTCTGGACATGTTTCCCAGCACAGACTCTTCTCATTTAGGTGCTTGCAGCGTTTCTGAAGTCTGGCTGCTATTTGCTAGAAAACACTATGTATGTGTTGACATTTCAAGTGCAAGTACTGTAATTCTTATTACAGTGTTCCAAATGCCACCAGTGTTGTTTTTCTGTGCCCTCAAAACCTCCCAGCTTCCCTCTGCTCAGTCATTATCCTTTTAAAATAGGTTTTTGTCTTCCTCTGTCCTTACCCACTCATAATTATTGCTTCTATCCATATCACATATCCTACCTTCAAACTCTGCTTTTATTTTTATGTACGGATTTCAGTGAAGTCTAAGGCATCCTCCAATACTTCTGTTAGAAGATGCTTTGCAGAAATAAATTGTTCTGTGCAAATAACCTGATCACCCTGTCTGTCACAAAATAAAAGTGCAGAGTAATCTAAGAGTACTTAGTCTTCCTGAATAAATAGTTGTGCTGGGAATTTGGGGGACCTAAGATTTATCATTTGACAACAGAAAGACAAGATGTAGTAAACCTTAATGCTAATAGTAAATATAAATATTCAAATGTATAAATAAAACATGGGTGTGGGGTTTTAGCTAAAAGGGGGCAGGAAATTCATCTTTTTTAACAAGAACTCCAGTATATTGAAAGTTGAATTTTGTTTTCAGTTATTATTAAGATTGATTGATTGATTTAGACCTCAATACACTTCCTATGGCTAGCGATTGCATTACTACTACTACTAAACATGCTTCTGAAAAAATAAGTAGCAATTTGAATTCATTCAACTACAAATACAGTCCCTGTTCTTGTAATTAGCGTGAAAAATAAAACAACTATGTTCCAGTAAAATTTAATAGTTATCTGTTATTAAGGGTAAGAGCTTTTCATAGTTTGACTATTATGTATAATGTTATGAATATTTAAAAGAGATTGGCTTTTCTGCCCTTCCCCCGGGTCATCATACCTTCTCCCTTAATAAAAGATCAATTAATCATTTTGTACAGAATCAGGGAAAAAAGTAAACATTCTAGAGCAGTACAAACCCAGTATTTCAGCTGTTCTAAAATCATGTCATTAAAGAGTTTTTAGCCCAGCTGAAGTTTTAGTTATTAATCCAGCTAATAATTTGATCTTTCTATTTTCTTTCTTCTTTGATGGTACTATTAGGTCACCAAGTCTTACATAAATCATTGGCTTTATGGCTTTCATCAAGGCATGATATTTTCTTCACCTGAAGAAATCATGCCCAATAAAACAAAAACCTCGCCATTTCTATTTCTGTGTTTCCTTCGCTGAATATAGAATATTAGTAATCGTTTTTAAAGTCTTATTGCATTGATTTCCTAGAGCAGGAAGTGCTCTGCTAGTAAAGCAAGCTGCATAGCCAAAACCATGACATTATTCCAACATGTAGATACCACTATTTTATTCTGCTGATGCCAGCTGATAACTTTTAATGCAACTGACTACATACACTCACAGGCATATCATGTAAAATAAAAGTTCAATAATAAATGCCCTGACATATTATTTAAAATGTGATGGGAAGATAAAAAAGCCTAGATGTGAGAATTTTACATCACGTTGTTGGAAAAATTTCTACAATACTCTAGCATTAAAAAAGAATCTGTTCTTGTTAAATCATTTAGAGAAGGAAAAGACCACACCAATAACCATTACTAATCTGGATCCTGTGAAAAAGATTATCTTTGTTGTCTGCTGGTTCGGAGGTTGAAGTTAACTAACTAGGGTAATACTCATAGAAGTGCTAGGAACCACATATTCTACCACATAAATAAAGTAGGAAAAGTATGGTAGTGTCAGACCTCATTAAAAACACATTTTCAACTCTTCTTCTCATGAAAATTAGTCTTTTGCAGTTATTCTGTCTGTTTGTCCAGCTCCCCCTGTAACTCTAGTACCTGTGGGCCAATTTCAATCCTTTTTGCCTCAGGGGTCAAAGCCTCAAGGATAAGTTAGTTACTACAGATTTCAGGGGAAATGTTTAAAGAAGAGAGTCATTGGAGGGACTATGGAGGGAGAGGCAAGTGGCCTGGGCAGCAGATCCCTTGGCGGGGGGGGAGCTGTGCCCAGCCCCATATCTATGTCTCCTACCTACTGGAGAAGATGTCTGGCAGCTTGCACTGCCTTTGCCCAGCTGTCCCTTAGCGCAAGCTGCCGTAAAGGGAATAGTAAGCCAACCTGGATGAAACCTGGATTCATTAACTCCCCTACTGACAGGACAACATAATTAAAAAAAATCCCCAAATGTATCTTAAAGGGAGGGGTGGATTTTCAGCTGCTAATTAGGGAAGTAAATAGACAGTGAGTAAACCGTACTTGATTATGTCCTTCTAATCTTTGGAAAATCTCCATGTTTAGCAACATTTAGTCTACCAATGATACAACAGATTGTGTAATCTGGAAATTTAAATTTTAAATTTTAAATTTTTAAATTATGGAAAATAATTTCAGTGCACATGGCCATCATGTCTCTGCCACTGTCTCTGTGTGTGTGTGCACATGCATACATGAGGGGTTGGGGGGTTGTTCCAGAAATGCCAAAGGAAAAAGAACACCCAACACTAAATTTCAGCAGGCAGTTGCAGGGTGTTATCCATCCCTATATGAAACTCTAAGCAACTGAACAAGCATCTCCAGGACCACTGACAGCTGATCCCTAATAACTATAACTGATGCTGACATGTCCAATGCTTGAAAGATCTATTGGTCGTAACAAGAACCTTTCCATTAGCTTCAGTAAACTTGGAACTTTACCCTCACTCTTAATGCAGGAGTGTACTAAAACAACTTGAACATTTATCTCTGAAGTCTCACATCCCTATAACTTTATTTCACCCTGAAAGGTTTTAAGGGCATTTTGGCTCTCCATGTGAAATGGTGTTGGTCTGAAACGATGTGCTGGTACACCAGGCCAGCTGAGTCATGGGTTTACGAACAGTGCATTACACAGGAATGCTCAAGTCTCTCTTGAAGGATAATTTGTCACGGGCACCACTCAAAGAAAGATTAGCATGTAATTAGCTCTTGACAGTGTAGTATTTCCAAACTGTGGGGTGTCAAACAGCTTTTTGGGTGGCTCATAACCAGGTAATGGGTGCAGTGAGCCCAGGGAGAGGAAGTCGCTGCTGCTCTGCTCGGAGACAGGTCAGTGATTTTTGTTGCCTGTGTTAACCAACGCTTCATCGTCTTGTACACATTCCTCGGCAAGTCAAATCTCTTACTCCACAAACTCCATTTCTTGATAATTACTTTGATAATCACTGCATTTTCCTGCTTGGAGAGACATGCACAAAAGTAGACTTAGGAAGCAGGGGCAAACACTGGTGGAGAGAAGGCACGTCCCAGTGCAGCAGCACGGACATCTGGAAACCCGTGCAGTCCCTCTGCTGCAGAGGGGACAGGGTGCAAGAGGCGGCTGTGCACATCCACAGCGTGAGCTAGTCATCTCATCAGAGCTTTCCACCCAGCACTGTGCAGAGCAGCACCCCTCTTGGTCACACTCATTGCTCCCATCCTGGCTGGCTGTGGCAGAGCCGGAGGGCAGGAGGACTCCAGGAGATCTTCAGGCCTGAACATGAGGCACCTGGGTTAGACTGTGACAGATGGAAAAGGTCAGGACAGTGCACCAAGAGGCTCCACAACCTCTTCCACTTTTCCTGCCAGTGCCCAAGGCCAGCTCTGACATGGTGCCGACACACAACCCGGCTGCAGCCTTGTCCCCCTCCAACGCTGCCCTCACCCTGGGGGCTGCCATCCCAGCCAGGCCTGGGGCCCACAGTGGCACCTGGCTGTGGCCAACCCCAGTCACCATCTCCAGCCCAGACCGGCTCGCCCCGCTGAGGACTGCGGGATGAGGTCTGGTGGGGAGGGAGGGCACCGCACCACCTTGATGCCCCCCCGCTGCACCCTCGGAGGAAACTTTCAGTGGGGCTGTACGGGGTGCAGGTGCCCAGGGGCTGGCAGGGG
>NW_009217072.1:0-2607 GCF_000690835.1 Fulmarus glacialis | reverse complement strand
CTGCCGGCCCGGCCGCGGCTCCCAGCCCCGCCGCTCGCAACACCAGCTCCCGACAGACCCGGGAAAATTTGTCAACAATTCGCAACCACTCTGGTAATTACATTCCTGGAATCCGCAGCGATAGATGCAAAGATAGGAAGCTGCTTTGACTTTCCGCTTGGAATAACCCATCCTGTTTCCAGCGACCTATTCCTCTTTCCAGCCCTTCCTAACCATGTTCCCCCGCTACGCCTCCTGCGCTCTATACCACGGGGCTCTCCAGAAACATACGTGACGAGTCGCTGTGCCTTGCTCCTGTCCTCGCTCCCTGTCCGAGGAGGCACAGCTCCCTTCTCGCCTTTGTGTGCCCATCTATCCAACCCAACTTTCCTGTCAAAGACCCGAAAAATATGCAAGGCTTGCACCGCCGCTGAGAAGCAGGACAAAGTTTAACTTCTCTGTTGGCAGTCGGAGAATAACTCCCAGGCAGAATTCGAGCAAAAGATCTGATTTGCTGAATTCTGCTCTTTGATTTGTATTTGTATGTTATTGCTACTGCTAAGGTTGTTGCCAACCTCAATTAGATCACAAATGAGATCAGTTTAATTCAACTCCCAAACTGTGACCTGACCATGGTCTGAAAGTATTCAAAAACGCATTTTAAGCCTTCCTTTGATTTCAAAAGGAATACTGCATGCTTGGTCATTCATACAAATAACATAAAGCGTAATTATGGGATGATTTGGCAGATGACATTCCTGCCAAACGACGCTCCATGCCAGATACTGTAATGCTATGGCTGCTGTCCTGGTGCTTGAGCGCACAGCACCCTTGTGTAAGGTGGGAGTAATGGGGTGTGTGCAATGTTGAGGTGTTTAAATGTATTTGGGGAGGCGAATGCAATAGCAACGACCGCAGCGCATTAAACCCCCCAGTTAGAAACTGCTGTATCACTTGGAAGGGAAGTGGATCCGCACTATCAAATCACCAGGAGGCTGTGACAAAGGGAGCTTGCAGCTTGACACACGGGTAACAACATAGCAAACACCTTTAATTCTGTCATGTCTCATACCCTTTGCTTTCTCACACATTTGTGGCTGCTCTAACATTGACACCTACACTTTAAAAAAAAAAAAAAAGAAGAACCCTCGACAACAAAAATCCCCAAATGAAGCAATCTTACTGAAGCTAAAGAAGAAACACCTGTAAAGTTATTCTTAAGCCCAGCAAAAATAACTAACTTATTAACTCCTCCTTCTAATGGCTCAGAAAAGAGCAGTAAGCCGCTTTCTCACAAAAAAAAAAGTTCACTTTTGGGAATGTGAAGCCCCCAGAAAGCTGACAGCCTTCCTTCGAACCCTGGGAGCCCAGAGTTAACGGGAAGCCACTCGTACAGGTTTGCCGGCGAAACTTCTCAGCTGTTTCGCTGCTCGAGTGTGAATCCTAAACTGACCTTCCTCTCTTAGCAATGCTTGCGAGCTTTCCTAGAGAGGTTTCGGGATATGTTAGATATGTGGTGGTAGATACAGAGTGCGTATATGCCTGTGTGTCTACACACACATACAGATAACCCCTAACTGATGGAGGAGGCTTTCCTGGCCATGCCTCATAGCTCTTCCCAGCCCTGTATCTGATGGATCGACCCCGAAAGATTCAACTGCCACCAAGTAAAAGATGTGTCAGGTTGAGCGGCTGCTGTGGCTTCAGCAGTGCCACCTCCTCGCCTTCTCCCCACCCCCCGCCCCAGGCCTGGTACCTGCAGGGCCAGCGCGGCCTCCGCCAGGCAGGGCCCCGGAGCGCAGAAGGAGTTAATGCTCTTTCCAGCATTACTTGGGTGGGTTAATATCACAGCTGCTTGGTAAAGCATTATCCAGCACCTCACTTTAACAAAAGCCTGCTTTTGCAAACAGACTCCTACTTTTTCCCCAAGTGTCCAAAGGTGTTTACTGAAGTAAATCTGCCTAAATCCTCCATTGCTTGGGTCATGGGGGTGGTTAGGAGGGTGGAAGGTGTAGAGATAATCTCTTTTTGTAAATTCTGTAAATCTTCTGGGAAAAAATCAGGAATCTGTGTCACATGCTTCTGTTCAACTGGTAACATCTCGGTTAGTGTGCTCCTTATGAGTGAAATCTGCCATAGCAGCTACAGGAAAATAAGACATCCCTCCCGCTCCTCATTGTTCAAACTGTTCTTCCCTCTCGAAGTTACTTTAGCACGTTTAATCTATTTGCTGATGGGGGGAAAAAAACCTGTTAGGATCTTAAAAGTGGTTTCTGGGGAAAAAAAAAAAAAAAAATGACAGTTTGGTCGGCAGGAGATAGTGTAGTTGAAAACTTGTCACTTGAGATTTCTGCACTACCCCGGTTATTCCAACACCAGCAACTGCATATTACTTTTTACATGTTGCAAATAGAGGCAAACAACACAGGAAATTTTGACAGCTCTGCCTGAAAGGGCTTAAATACTTCTCGGTAAGCAAGATCCAGTTATAAATAAACCTTCTCTTGGTGAGAAAAAAGTGGCTACGACCGAAGACCTCACCATTTTTTAAAAACTGATTAAAAGCACAGAAGAGCTTCTGAAGAACAAAAAAACCAGGCAAATCCGAGGTGGGGGGGGACGGGACAG
>NW_009217071.1:0-2268 GCF_000690835.1 Fulmarus glacialis | reverse complement strand
AATTAATATTAATTAATAATGATAATTCACTTTTGCAATTTACAGCTCAAAAACCTTCTCCCGATCACTATATCAATGCTGTCCTGCAAAACTAATAATCCTGAGGCTTTACACCCAAATGTTTCTCCAAGAGAGCGATTCACATAAATCTGAAGGACATCTGAGGATTTTAATCTTTCTGCAAGGTTATCAACAGTTTAATTTAATTATTTCCCTTTTTTTATTGCAGGTGTGGCCAGGAAGAACTGTCTTCCCAGATTTCACCAACCCTGACTGCACCAGCTGGTGGGTGGAGGAATGCAAAATATTTTATAACCAAGTGCCCTATGATGGGATCTGGATTGTAAGTCATTCCCGAAATTTTCACATTTTGAAAAAACAGGCTAATGGCAAGTCAGGTTTTAGTCTGCATTGATTCAAAGGAAGATTTGTTGAGAATAACCTGAAATCCATGTGGGTTTTGTATCTTTTCTGTAATGTTAATGTGCTTGAAATTCTTGTTTTTCTGGTGTCGGAGGGATTTTGTTAGAAATTGCATTTATCCAATGCGTTGGATGCTTGCTTCTTTCAGTAGAGGTGTATTTAATGTAATTTAATTTATCCAAGAATCAACTGTGACCAGGATCATAATTACAACACTAACTTTTAATTTTAATAAATGGTATCTTTTGGGAGAAATTATTTTCCCTCTAGAGAATCCCCTCTGTAGGATTTTGGGGTTTAACTCAGTAAAGTCATTTTTCTCAGGCCAGAACAAATAACCTTTGTTCATACTGCAGGATTTGGGAAGAGTTATAGTACTTAATTTCTCCAGTTTGGGTGCAAGACCACCATCGCCACTTAAAATCATCTTTTTGAAATTCAGAAAAATATATTTTTTTTTTTTCTTTGATTACTTTGTAAATCAATGTCCTGGTTGCTGGGCGAGGAGTTCAGCAGCTTATGGATATTATTCCTTATATGCTTCTTGTGCCCTCAAGTCATAGTCGCTGCAAATGGGTTTGTAACCGTATATTTGGCTGAAAGCCCAGGAAGTATTGTTGTTACGAATAAACATTATAGCCGCCATTTGAAATTCAAATTTGCAATTTTTTCAGGATATGAATGAAGTAGCCAACTTTGTTCAAGGCTCAAGTAATGGCTGTGAGCAGAATGACTTAAACTATCCTCCTTTCACGCCCCGTAAGTCTGTTGTCTTTAGCAGTGGAGCAAAAAAAAAAAAAAAAAAAAAAATCAAAACGTTTGTGAATTACTGTCCTATCGGCTAAAAGGTTTAAATTCTTTATCAAGTCAGAAATATGATCACTGCCAGTACATGGTCAGATCAAATTATTCAGAAATTTGGGGTGTAGTTTTTGGGTAAGTCCTTCCTTGCATGCAAAATCCATCTTGAAGCTGGATTTAAGCTTATTAAATTGAAAAACTGAAGTTGTATCAGGCTACTAAATCCCACCCTGTTAGCAAAGCTGCGTTTGCACACGTTTTAGCAGCAGTCGGGGAGTTATTTTGCAATTTCTACGTTGATTGCTGTGAGATACGGGAATTTTGAAGATAGAAATAGTCTTTGTTAAAGCAAAGATGAATAAACCTGGAAACCTGTAGTAATGTTGTATGACACAGGTGAGCACTTGGGCCTTGGAGTGCTGGGGTTAATGCAAATGCCAAACGAAGAAAAGGGCCAAAATTTCCTGAATGCGCATGAAGGAAAAGAATAGAAATACTGTTTTTTCCCCTTAGTTAAATTGATTAAATTTAATTCTTCAAAAAATAATCTAATTAAATCTATTTAAATGCACTTCTGAATGTTTTTTTTTCTGCAGATATTGTTGATAGACTCTTGTATTCCAAGACGCTCTGTATGGATGCAGTGCAGAAGTGGGGGCGACAATATGACGTTCACAACCTTTTTGGATACTCTATGACCCTCTCAACACATCGGTGAGGAATCCTTAATATCTTTGTGAAAAAGGGCAGAGTAGAGCACTCTGTTAGAGAAACCGAGCAGTTTCATTCCCCAGGGAACCTGCTCTGGAGGTCGATATCAGTCTTCCCACGATGGGCTGAACCTGGGCACTAAAAATCACATTTTAAAAAATTGGTATTGAATTCTGAATCAAAATTCAAAGTCCTAGTGTTGGATTTCAGTGATGCTGCTATGGGTAGAGGAAGCTGAAAGGAGACCTCAGCTTTATTATTTGGAGTTCAAATATGATGAAGGTTGGCAGGCAAAAACTTAGAGAAAGATTCTTTAAGGTGAAAATATATATA
>NW_009217070.1:0-19841 GCF_000690835.1 Fulmarus glacialis | reverse complement strand
CCCCAGCCGAAACCAGGACACTGCTGAAGCTGGGACTCTCTACAGTTTACATTCTACTTTCTTCTCGTTCCAAATGCTGGTGTCTTGTTAAAATTATCCATTTTTTTCCTCTACCGAAAGTTCAGCATTTTAAACGTAGCTGTATAAATGCTCCTCTGCCTTTTTTTGAGAATGTGAGTAGCTCAGCATATATTCCCACTTTTGTCTTAGCCCTTTTCAGTCAGCTCTAAAATTCAAGTCTCTATATGCTGTTTTGCAAAGATGCTCTAGGTGTTTCTACATGGACTAAGAGCAGAGCAGCACTGAGGCAATATTCCCTGCAAGTTAATCAGCTCTGTTAAAAAGCTGATGGCTTTAACTCTGCCTGGGCTAACATGACTGTACTGCTTCTGAGACCTGTTCTCTGCTACAAACATTTATTGGCTCATTAGGAGCTTGCTCTGAAGCCTCGGCATGTGCTGTGTAACATAACATAGGCATCTTTTGAGTGTCTGCCAGAGACAGAACAGAATCACTAAAATGCAGTAAGAAAATATGGGAAACCCCACAGTTTTTTCCCATTAGCTTTCCCTTTGGCATGACAGTGGTGAAGTGGTGTAAAGAAGTTTAACTATATCCTTTCTTTGTTTTCAAGTTCTTTAGCAAGTGCAGTCTTGCTACAAGGAACTGTCACACTGGTTTTGCTATTCAATTCAGTGGAGATATGATAAAATCTGCTTTTGTACCAGACCCTCTCTAGTGCCACCTCTTTCAAGAGCTCTCCTTATGCAATAACCTGTTTCTCAGTGAATGGAAGGCAATGTTGAGCTCCTAATGTCTTCTAACATGGGCCTGCTTGCAAACCTGAAAAATATTTGTGAGTAGCTCATTGCTATAGATTGTAGTAAGAGGTAATATGCACTCATACTACTTGTCCAGGAACTTCTTCCAAAGTTTGTGCTGAATGGCTCCACTACATCTTTGGTCCCTCATTACATTTAGCAACTCTTTTTCCACACGCAATTAAGAAACATCATTCAGGTAATAACTACAGAGAAGTCATGCACGTAATGGCAAATAAGAAAGAACACCGTTATCTGATAGAAAATACCAGATAATATTTTTCTTTTAGAATGTCCTTACTTGAAGAAAATAATTATTTCTCCCCCACCCCCCAGAAAATTAAAGTTAAGAAAGCAGGAAAATAAATGGAAAATTAGCAGACAATGCAGCAGACACTGTTTTCACGGCTCTTCAGATTTTCTGAAGGCCTCATACCTTTTACTGTTAAACTTATAGAAAAAGATTACTAGATTTTTAAAGGTTAAAGTCTGCTAAGACACAGAAGCTCACACCCAGACCCAGAAATAGAGTCCCTAAATTCTGCCTGGCTTACAGCTTTAGATAAAGTGTTCAGTGGTTAATAAGATCTACCATTACAAATATCCGTATTAGGTTTTTTCCTAGATTTGAGCTTTTGGTTCAAGCTTCTAAATCGTTTGTATGTTTCTTTCCTTTCTGTTTCTGTACTGTCAAATTCTTTTAGAAATGACATCTTGGACCACAAAACTAGGAGGAAAGATTCTACCATTCATACTTTTCCACTTCTAACTCCAGTCAGAAAAAAACCTCTGAATTCTTCCCAGCAATTCAGGTATTGCTTTTGACAAGAACAGAAAAGTCTAGAAGGTGCTAACAAGAGTCTTTGTTTTAGGTGCTTATTATTAGCCCTCTACTTGTATTAGTAAAATATAACTAGAAACTGAAATTAGTTGATCCCAAAATGCTGGGATTTTATCAGCGTTCTCTATGGTGCTGCCCTAAAACTCCAATATTGTACACAATAGCAGTTTTTGGTGTTATGATATTGACGTGGGAGTTACTGATGTATGAACAATCTATCTTCAGGTGAATATATAGATGTATAGATGCACATGTATAGATTTGAAAATATAGAAAAAATAATGCTTGTAAATTATATTGAGATCAACAACCTAAATGGTAAAACATGATGGACACTGTGGTTTTGAAAGATTATGCCATTAGTAAACCAAAGATCTTATTCAAAATCCTGTAAGGCTTCAATCATTCAACACTACAGTACAGATCAGACATTTAATCCACCTGACTAAGGAAAAAATAGGTTTAACTTTTGCCTAGAATGTCAGACTTCTTGTAGAAGTTTGCTTATCTTTCTCAGAAACCACAAATCCAACTTCTGCTAGGAGAGCATGCAATTCACAGTGAAGAATATTTATCATATTTTGCAAAGCAAATGGTGATAACTACTCTATTTTTTATATTAATTGGTCATAAAGGGATGCCCTGGTTTATACTTTTTAAGATATAGCCCTTTGGCTGTTTTGGGCTACATGCATGTGAAAACTTTGTTCAAGGCCATGTACAACTTTGAAGTTACAGAATTTTCTTGCTTATACCACTTATTTCAGTTTTCTGGATCAATTTATGTACTAGTGTATGACTTGTCTTGCCATATACCTCACCAAAAAAACAGCAGGAGTGGAAACTTTGCATGCAGCACATACAGACACTTACTACGAAAAACAAGATTTAATATCACTAGGCCTGGAACTGGGATATGACTAAAACAATCCCTGCCCCAAACCAGTATATTTTGTCTTTATGTAGCTTACCTTGCTTTTTACTCTGGTCGTATTCTAAGAGGAAAGTACCAAAATTTGCCCTGTCACTGTAGTAACAAATACTACGAAAGTAAGGAAGGAAGATTTCCAGTGCATACACTTGTGGCAGCCAGACAACGAATGCTTGATCTACCAGGTTATTTGTTTGGCTTAAACTCTTTTAGGAGGAAGAGGCCAAGTACACCCTCTGGCCAGAGTGTGCTCTTTGCCATGGGTCCACACCAGCAGAGAAGTTTTATTGAGCACAGCACGTGAAGGTGGATCCAGCGTGGAAAAGAGCCATTCTCTGAGAAAGACTGAGAAACTGTAGGGAGAAGCCAGCCAGGCTTCTGCAAAGGATGAAAAAACCTTCCTGATGACCAGACATGACTGGACAAAGTTTGCTGCCACTTAGGAAAGTGGGTCATTTTGAATCAAGCCTGCAAGAATAGACCTGTATGGGAGGGCTAAGGAGGCAGAGGAAGAATTGTGAATAACACTTTTCCGTCTGACCTAGTCAACATGTGTGTTGTCTCTGTGAAGGTTGTGTCAAACATGGCTTTCAGACTTTCAAAGCTTTTCAGTCTGCTTTGGAAAATTCACTACAGAAGAAGCAAGTGAGTCCACCTCTGAGTTTTGGATCATTTGAAATCATGGGAGCATATTTTTTTCATAGTCTTTTCATAATCTATTCATAAGAGCACTTTCAAATCTGCATCAACTGCATGTCCAGTGTGTACTCCTCTAGGGCTCAGAAGCAGGAAGGTCTTCGAGCCAAGGAACGTTGTTTTCTGTGTTCATAATTTATTCTTCACTGACAGAAAGTGTCTGAGAATACATGTGGCACTGCATAAGTAATAACAAGATTTTCATACTGTTCCATAAATTTGTCTGACCTCTTGTTCAAACACATTCTCAGTGGCTCCGTTGAATGAGAATATAGGTCTGTAAGGAACAACATAGCAACAGCCTCGTATGAGCGGAATGTCTGCATTTTCATTTGTTTGCAAAGCGTCATGAATAACCAGCTATTATAAATTAATGTACTATCATTGACTCCAGTACAGCTACAGCAGTATTCATCACTGGACAGTCTTGTCCTTAATCTTAAGAGGAAGAAGACGCTGTTCTTCAAGTATTCTTGGAGGATTTTTTTGAACAGTTTTTCCCTTCCTTCGCAAAATCCAGCAAAATTCAACCTTTAACAAGAGCGGCTCTCTGAGCAATAGAAGGATGTAAATTTACATTGCTTTGCTACTTTTCTGCTTCTCCATATAACAAGAATTTACAGTCATTCTCCAGAATGTAACATGCTAGTTTTATCTCCTGCTAAGTACGCTGCCTAGAGAATTCCTTTTCCAAACAACTATTTGGAATATTCCCACCCCTAGCAGGTAGTCAACATACAAAGAAGCTGTATCTCCTTTTCATGTGATTTTCTGATCTGTAAGCTAATTCTGACATACTTCTTTTTCTTACACAGTACAAATACCTTTAACCTTTTCTTTCCTTAGGGCAATACGACCTGTGAAATTTTAATCAAGAAATTGTTATTAAGTTAACTTTACCAAAAGAAGGGAATATAACAAACATAATCATGTAACTATTTTGTACTGTTAGTTATGTCAAAATTCTAATATAAATTATGAAGAATTATTATTATTATTATCATCATCATCATCATTTTCATTATTTTACCAATGCAATTGCTGTTTTAATCTAAAGCTCTACCTACATATGTTCTTACCATTCTGAAGTAGAAATGGCTGTAAATCAAGATGGAATCCATTCACTTTTTATGAAAAGGTGTAGCCATATGTGTGCCATTTTCAATGGAAAAATACTTAGTTTCAGTGTTAGAATTTTAGAAACGTAATACAATCTTACTATTTATTTAGTTTACACACTCTTCAGTGAGATGAAGGCACCTGTGTTCATGCTTTATTTGGTCTCATTAATGAGCAGTGAGCAGGGGGCTTTCAGTTCCTTGTTAAGGTTATTTGCATGCACAAGCAATCACACATGTATCCAGGTGAGTGCTCACGCATACTTGCATATTATATTCAGAAGTTCCAGATTGTGGTGCATCAAATTAGTATCTGATAATTTGACATGTTCGTGCTCTATTAAAATAGTCTGATGCTATTGTACTCAGTTTCTATGTCATAATTTCACATTTATTCTAAAGAAAGCAGTGAGTGAGATTCCACATTAGTTCTGAAATAAGCAACTCAAATGGCATGAACCAGGCAGGTTGTTGTCCAGAAGCAGTGGGAGCTGTCTGCTCCCTCAGGGATGGAGAGCCAGGGTCGAGGGCGATCCCAGTGCCAGCGGTGTCTGCCCCAACTTGCAGTCCCAAGAAGTGCTGAAATGGAGCTCCTGGGCCATGGGCAAGGTTGCTGGGAGGTTCCATGGGAAGCTGGTGAGATCCATTAAGGCTTGTGAGTCCTCTCAGGGCCCTGACAGTTATGTGTCTCAAGGATGAATTTGTTCTCATACCCCTGAAATAATGGGACCATTCTAGCAATTAGGTAATGTTGCTGTTTCTCCTCCAAGGAAATTTTCGCATTAAGCTAACAATAGCAAGATTCTGCCATGCTCATTCTTCTCATCATGTTGATGGCGAAATGGTTTGGACGTGTGTACTCACAGCAAAGGGAAAACTGTAGAAAATAGACAGTTGCAGCTGGAAGTAATTCCTCCCGCCCCCCTCCAGTTGAATTTCTGTTCAGATGGTGAGGGCCTGGATTTAGAATGATAGATCTAGGTTTTGGAGCTATTCCACGACATTGTTACCAACAGAAAACTAAAGAAAATCTTTCACCAAGCTAAGAATAGGGTAAACATTTTCACCCAGATGTTGAGCTCTAGTTTGCATGACAAAAGAGGACAGAGGAGTTTCAAGTCCCCAGGTCCACAAGACCACAAGACCAGTAATCTGGCAGATCACTGAAGGGTTGAGAAAACGGGGCCAGAATACATGGTTCTGCTAATAATTCTAACGTTGGCTCTTCTGCATATGAAGCTCCATGGCTGAGTTTGAACTAGCTCCAGCTTTTGAATTTCCTGTGATGCTGTCATTGCAAAATAATATTACCCAGTTTTGCGGCAACCAAAGCGAAGATGTGCCAGGGCTACTGTGGTGCAGGAATAGAGCTGTTTAAGTATATTAGGCAGATACACTGTGTATCTGGTGTTTAGCTACTGTACCCTCTCTTGAAAAACATCCAGTGTCTGGTTTCAAGGAAGAATAAAATCAGAGCTACCTGTGACACTACTTTTTTCCTCTTCTGTCATTATTGCCTCCACAAGTAGGATACAACCCAGCTATTTTTATCAGGAAGATTATTTGCCTCAAACTCTGGGTTCAGTTGTCTACATTTTGTTTAGCTTTTTCGACATTTCTGAGACCCACCTCCAAAGGGTGAATTCAGCAGACCGGAGAATCAAGCACTAATAATGGATACAACACAGAAATGATTTAAGCTGAAAGGTGCATTTGAATTTGTAGGGAACTAGAATAACCTAAGAATGAGGATTTTGTTCATGCTCTACTGTTAGAAAAGCTCATGGTTCGCACTGAAGACAAGATTTTCCAGAGATTGAAGACTTTTTTTTTCAGATGTTTAGTTATTTTATTTTTAATTCTTCATTTTTTTCAAAAAATGTTCAACTTCAATTTGTCGTTTAGGTAAAAAACATATCGATGCATTTTCAAAAGACCTAGATTCTAGCATGCTGTACAATTTTATGAATGAGGGTTCCATTATTTTGATGTCTAAAATGGGAAATGAACTGCTTTGGAAGTCTGTCTGCCATTGTGGCTGTTGAGCTCTTCAGCAGTTCTGACCTTCTGGGAATGGTCTGAATACTCCCAGCTCAAAAAAGATAAAACATACCTACAGAATATATTCACAATTCTTACACTTTTTTTTTTTTTTTTTAATGTGTTCCAGTAGATCTGGGAGCTTTTCAAATTCCAGCCAGCTAAAAGTTTCCAAGCAGTTTTGTGTATTAGCATAATTCTGGGGAAGAAAAGGATCTCTTAATATTTCCTATGACAAATACACAAATTAATCCAAAGCCAACAGAGGAAAAGCTGAGGTGCAAGGCATCCGTTAAAGCCTGGACTGCTTCAGGCATGACAGTACACTCTTGTTGTATCAATTAACTGGACTAGCCATGTGAAAATAGTTGGTCAGATATACGCAGATAAGTTCTTTAACTTTTCATACAGCTACGAGCAGGAAAATAGTCATAAGAGACAGATTATACAGCCAAGCTTGACTACATAGCAGATTTTAAGGAGAAGAACAAAGGTTTCTGCCAACCCAAGCAGAGATGCTACAGGAATGAGCAGATCTGGGGCAACTACTCCAGGTTTTGTTCCACTTTACAAATGAACAACTCATCACCAAAATGGCTCATTCTTTAGTTTTTCTTCTTCCTTTGCACAAAATCCCATACTCCAGAAACGCATGGACTCAGGCAGGCAAACATTGGTTTCCTTCCAAAATGACCGGGGTTGTTTTCCTCATAGTCAGCTTTGGCAGGTAAACTGGCAGGAGGCATGCTTATTTTATCAGAAGTTTATTTAAACAGGTAAGGCAGAGCAGTAGTTTTGATAAATCTGTGCTTGTATAGAATGTCCTGCATTGTTTGGGTTTGTTTGTTTCTTTTTGCTTATTTCCCATGCTGGTGTAAGACAATACACTGTTTCCATCTTACACATAAGACTTTTCAAAAGCATCTACAGATCTCTGGTGCTTCAGATGCTGGTTAAATGACCCACAGAGACCAACAGCCTGTTTTAAAGATTTGTTCCTGAAGCTTTTTTTTTTTTTTAAACTTTTTTAACTTTACCTCAGCTTGTGAATGCTCAGCATCTCCATAAGTCAGGCCACAGGTAATTCAATGTAAAATCTGAAGTGCTAACAGTTAATTGAAATTCTTAACTTTGTATGTGAGGGCTATGCATGGGACTGTACGGTGAGTTAGGGTCAACAGCTGGTTGAGAATTCAGGAGAGCCTGGTTTTTATCCTGGTGTCTGACCAAGTACCACACAGCTTTAGAGTTTTCTGTGGAGGAGTTAAGTGAACCTACTGCTCCTCAGCCCAAGGGGGAACACATACATGGAAAGGCATGCTTAATGTCACAGACTATAAATACCTGAGGCCAAAAGCAACTGGCCAAGCAAATGGCAGCTTTTTCCCTGCCACTACAGAATAGAGGTAAACAAATTACATTCCTGGCTTGCAACACTCCTTGTAACCCTTACTTCCCACTCTCATGCACCTTCTGAATATGAGAAGATGTTCATCAACACTACTCAGCCCAAAGATAAGTTCTGAGCAACAACTGGCGACACAGTTAATATATGTAGGAGCATCATGATAGAGCTATTTTAAGGGCAACTTTTCAACAGTGTATTGGGGGACTATGCAATTGCATTATCAGTACATGATATTTAATCTGTGGTATGCAGTTACAAAAGCACTTTTATACTGAGAAATTCAGAATTTCAAGTGTGGCATGGCACTGGCATTTGTTCAGTCTTATCTAGTGCCATAATTCTCAAAAAAATGAAGAGGAAATAGGGTGCTGTATAAATAGAGATACGGAGCCTCCTCTCCTTTGCTGTGCCCTGAAACCAGCAGAAAGCAATAACAAAGGCAGTTTCATGGGAGTCTGGGGAATCTTGCATTGTGTGATGTCGGACTTCGAAAACTAGTGGCATATCTGATGAACAGGCATAAGGTGACCATAGATTCTACTGCAACAGTCCAAGCATTAGATTATGTCTAGACAGCTGAGCCATTGCTTGACAGAGTGAAGTGGCACAGTTCTGAGCCTGTGTTACTTGGTTGTAAAGGTGACCCTGTCGTTATTAGCTTGTCCCAGACTGAGGAAAGACATTTGCAGTTCAGCCACACCCCAGTATCTGGATCCACCTGTTTAAATTTTTATAAAAGCCAATACAAAGCTAATACAAGTTCATTGGCTGTTCGAAGAGGTCAATGTAGTAGCCTTAAGATTTTTAGTTTTGAAACTGAACGTTGAATTTATACAATTTAATTTCATGTAAATCAGCTTTGCTGTACTGCGGTTTAGTTGCATCAACAGGGAAGCATGAGATTTATATAGCATTTGTGCTGCACATTTGAATACACAAAACCTTTATTTGTATATGTATAGACATAAATATTTAAAGAGTAAAAACATTTTAGCTATTAAAGAAAAAGCAATACATAAGCTGAATTTAGGTCAAAGACAAATGAGGTTTAAGTTCAACACAAGTATATGAACCATCTATCTGAAGGCTTACTGTTGCACAAAAAGAAATACAAGTGTTTTGCCTCTTCAATGTTTGGGGGTATATTTGCAGCTGTAGTTTCTTGGGAGAAAGTATCATGCACTCTGCTATTAATATCAGCCTGGAAGGTTGCACTTTCTACTTGAATACAGCTTTATGTTACGCTTACAAGAATTTCTGCAAATTACAATCCTCAATAAGAGACATCCTTACCTGCTACAAAGAAAAAAAACACCATCTATTTCTATGTATGACCAACATGGACCAAGCCCCACTCACAGTGCAGAGAAATGAGATGGTTGTTCACCCTCCTGCATCGCCTACTCCAAACCATGAATTAAAAAGGCATTTGAGTGGGTCCTGGTACAAGAATGATGCAAAGCAGTGAGTCTGTAAGTCCTCCTAGGGAGGACAGCATTGGCTTTCCAACTGTATTGACTCCTGAAAATTAGGCATTTGCCTGGAGACATGTGGCTTAGATGAAAGCCTGACTGATGAGTGAAAAGGACCTACAGCCTAATGCTGACCAGAAGGAAGAGAAAGTGGGGAATGCCACCACTGGCACAGGATCAGAGATGGGACCTGGAGGGATGGTGGTGAGAAGCTGGTCATGCTGCTGGAAATTTCTTGCAGCGGTGCCACCTCCTGAAGCTACGAGGTCTCACAAACAGTTGCAAACCTAGACAATAAGAAAGGAAAGGGACTAGGATTCTTTGAAAGGAGGACATGTTCCAGCACCAGCAGAAACACAGGGCTTGAGACAGGGCTCATCTCTGGGATCAGTACGATGCTGTCACCTATCCTCAGTGACCACCAGAGCTCCTTCTGGTGTCATGCTCCAGAAAGGCAAATAGCTTGAGCCTTCAGAAAGATGAGGATGCAAACCCCACTACATGACAGCCCAAGAACAAGGGTAATCCTGAGAAAAAGGATTATCTGTGGCCAATAACAGAGAGAGCAGGGCAGGAAGCTCCATTCTTATTCCACTGGCCCTGCAGAAGGAAGAGAGAAACTGAAAAGTGCTAAACTCATGCCTACAGTGGTGGAGATACCACCTCCACACAATGAGTGTTTGGTTGCCATTGCAAGTGCTTTCCCGTCATGTCAGGCACGAACTACACTGCCCTGAACATTGAAATAAATCAGTAATATTGTAGACAAGTTCTTCAGTATTTTCTGTTAGTATCCTGAAATGCCTATCCACGAAAAGGCACAAATATTGTACTGAGGACTTTTCATGCACTCGATAATACTGTGACATCAGCATTTGCAGACTCATGATACTTTTGTAAAGACAGTATTATGACAGGTAACTGGAGGAAGATACTTTGGATTATTAGCCTTTTGAACAGGCATGTGCCCAAACTGTATTCCTGGAAAACAACTGAACTCCTGAGACCAATATTAACTAAGATGTTATATTAATTATTTGACAATCTCCATCTGTTAACTTTACACTACTATGCTATTCCACAAATGGTATTTACACAAGATATTTGAGGATTTTAAGCCAAGTTAAGTCTAGATAAGCCTTATTGAATATGATACCCAAAATGAAACAGATTCTCCATGTAGAGACAGTAAGTAGTTTGGATACATTTGGCCAGATGGGGTTGGTTTGAGTGTGGGATCTGTTGGTTCGGATAATGGGAGGAGCTCATTCATCCTCAGCTACTAATTGTTGATCACAAACCATACATGTTCTCTGAGTAGTGATCATATTCCGAATAGTGATCACTTTGTGTTTCAGATCTTGAACCACAAGGTTCTGTACATTAATTTACTAGATTCATGTTTGGTTTTTGTTCTTTTAAAGCAAATTTTCACACTTTTATAAAGACTACTTTACATAAAAATCTCTTTCAGTTCTATAGAAAGAAGATGTTCTTTATGTTCTTGAATGGCTCGTGGTTTTTATTTTTATTTAAATGTTATTTTTTCGGCCCATACTTAGTGAAAACTCTGAGTCCTACAGATGGTTAGTCATATAGGTCTACTATTTACTCACAATACCGTTTTATGTGCATTTAGGATGCAATTTACCCCTGCAGAGAGAGTCAGTAAGAGTTTTATACAGTCCTTCAATGATGAATGAACCTTAGGTATTTCTCTGCAAAGTTTCCATCACAAAGATGCAGAATAGAAAGTGAGATATGTTTAAACTTGAAATTATTTTCTGGAACACAATAAACCCATTAAAAAGTAAGGTAATTGTCTGGCAAATTGTGTTGCTTGTGTAAGTCTATAATTACTCTGTTAACATGACATGTTTGTAAGTCAGTTGCAGCACAAGCACATCATTCCTTATGTGTGGAAATCTTCCAACTGAAATACAGACTACTGTTGGCAGTGAAACTACTGCATGCTAAGACATAAATTTGTCAGCTTAAACAGGTGCTGTAGCCTGTGACCTTGACATCTAATTTATACTTTTTGTCAGGTGTATTGGATTTCATAGGCAAAGTGTGTATGTAGATCAACTGGCTTCATATGGCGTTTTAAGTGAGCTCCATCTCTTAAAAACAGTCATTTTGTACTTAAATGCTAACAAATAAAATGGTACCTGTAGACTGTAATGTCTTTTTGCATGTGTTGGGGAGTGAGGAATCCCCTTTTTTATTTTTGAGGAGACTGAAGGACAGACATTTCTGAAAAGCATTGACTGTACATGCACTTTCTAGCATCACATAGGGATACACTACTGTTGCCACAGGAAGAGAGTAACAAAAAACTTTACGTTCCTCTGTGCCTCAAACTGAAATCACATGTGATTATTGCTATTACTTTTGTCTTTCCTGGACTCCTGAGAAAAGATTAAATTAATTCAGCTCTGTCCTGTTTTTTGGGACTCCAGGCTGCTAGTCATACAGATAGAAGAGCTGCCAAACTGCCTGATTATTTTCAGGATTCTGGATTCCTAACTGACTTTGTTGAGCTTTGGAAATCTAGTCAGTCTCTCTCAGCTGACAGTGCTATCAGTAATCTTTAAGTTAGAAATAAAGCAGATTTGGATGCTGCCATGACTGGGAATAAGAGGCTGGACAGAATAGCCCTCCCATGACAGGTACCTGAAAGTGTGTTCTTTCTCCTCCAAGCAATTCATTAGCTAAACAAGTGAGATATTGAGACGACAAAAGCAGTAATCAATCCAGATAATTTTAACCTGAATAGATAGAATATAGCACAGATTTAAGCAAACAAAGTAAGATCCTCAAGCCTCCTCTAAGAATTTAAAACCTAGATGTAAGAGTGGGGAATCTTGCAAAGACATGGAGAAGCAATGGAAAAGGGACAATTCCCTGCTGGTGAAGAGGAGTATCTTGCCTGTGAAAACATACATTCACTTCTCCCCTTTCCTCACAGCTTCTTAATCCTCTAAGGAATCATAAAAAAAAAAAAAAATAAAGGAAATTTTTATTCCAAACCTATATAATAAGCTTATACCAAATACATATAGGACAGTTTTCTGGACGTTTCCTGTGCTCATACTACACACTCCATACATGATTCTGGGACTGCTGCAAAGACCACACACTACCAGTTATGCTTAAGTAACCTCCTTTTCCACTGAAAATAATGTATGGAAAGTGCAGTAACAGGAAAACTGCAGTTTGTGATAAAAGAAGAAATTCAGCAGTGAGATGCCAATGGTTTGTCATTTGATCTAACCTTCACACTACAGTTACTTTGTTTTTCATGTCTCAGTTGCTGTTTAAGTCATAATGGCTGGCTAAAAGCTATTTAAGGGGGAGAAAAAAGCCAACCATTAAAATAGCATTTTGAGGAATAGAGGGGGAGAGTGGCTGATGACCTGTGTCAGAATCTGCTGTGTGGAAGGAATCTTTCATGACAAAAGAAGTGTGGATATTTACTGAATATTAATTTGCTCTGTGCCTAACCAGCTAAGCAAAGCTAACTGGGACTTTTTGTTGTTCCTTTGATCGAAAAAAGTGAAGATTAATTATGCCTTTTCCTGAAATGTCGCTCATTCTATTCGTCATGTGACCTATTCACCATACAAATTTGGGGTTGAATATTTCAACATTTGAAATATTACGTGAAGGATAAAGACTAGGGGCTTGAGATTGTTTATGCTGAGAGTTGGATTTACACAGTAGTTTTTCAGTCCTTCCATTGTTTAGGATCTGTCACTCAGACAAGAAATTGACAAAATGGTTTCTATTCGTGCCTTACAGTTCTGTTTGCCAAATTGTATGGTACCTGTGGGTTGGCAGGTGACTGTTGTCTAGGCACATGCTTACCCCATGCCTGCACCCGTTTTCTGTAGAATTAACGATCTGGGCTTTTTTTAAGACACAAGTAGCTCTTTCCAAGTGCTTTACACTCCTGCAGAGATGTCCAGGAAAAATCCCTCCACATCTGCCCGGAATTGATGCAAAGCGCACTGTTTGCACCAGTTTAAGTGTGAACCTCAATTTTCTTCCCTCACCATAGCTGAGAAAACCTTTCATACGTAAACTAGTGCCTGAGGGACCTTCAGCAGCAGCCCAGCAGAAGGAGTCTTCAGTACAAAATTTCATGGAAGTCAGCCTTCAAGAACAGAAATATTTACTTTCAAATTTAGTGCAAATTTCACAGTGGCTTTAAATCCTTTAAATCCTTTGCAGGCCTCACCAGTTAAGAAATACATGTCAGCATGACCTAACCGAGTCAGCAGAAATTAATTAACAAAGCAGTGAATTGTTTGTGAAAAAGAGCTACTGCCTAGAGCTTCTTTATCTGACTGTCTGGAGCCTCCCTGCATGAACTAACCCACATGCTACCCCTTTTTGTTGCAATGGACTACAGTCCTGCTTATCCAACAGGGTTTGGGTGAAGAACATGTTGTACACCCTAAAGGTATATAAACCCTGTAATTCTTCTACAGCTATACCTCAGCTAAATCGAATTCCTGTTATTTCTGTGACTATAAAATGGTAAAAAATTTCTGTCTTTGAAACTTAAAATCAGTCCGCATTTTATAAAGCCCAGGTTTTACAGCTTTCCTCAGGCAAAACTCCTGACAGAGTTTAATGAATATTTAGCCTGAAAACTATGGACCGTAAGCTTCCGATCAGTTTCTTCTGATGATTCTAGTTTTGTAAGAATAAATTAATGTCTGTGTAAGAATCTGAAGCTGTAAAATATCAATTTATCTGTCTTCAGTTCCCAAAGCGTTATGCCATGATTCAAAACAATTCCGGCTTAAGAAGATCTGAGTTTCTGCCAGGAAATACGGACACAGTTTTACATGTCTCTTAAAGGAATTGTGTGGTGAAAAACTGTGACACCTCAATTCTGTATTATTTTACTTTTTGTGCCTGGTTGTCTGCAAGTGGTCACTTATTTAGAAGAAAAGGAAGACACTTTCCACTGTCACGGCTTCATTAATCTTCCCTGTTTACTGACAGTTTGCTTTTGCATAGTTAAGGAAAAAGGTTGCAGTTCTGCTGCTTCGCCTTTCCTCTACCTTTTCTTTTTTAGTAAGAGAGAAGGAGGCTAAATCTAACCTAGTATTTGTGAAACACTCATACAGCCCAATGGGAATTATATACCTCCAGAAAAGCATCTGTGGCACAGTAATAACTGGGATTGTCTTCTAACATGCAGCGTGCTTCCTTCCTGAGTGATCCTTAAGCCAGAGTTGTCAGTCAGAATATTTCAGCCCCTGTGGGAAAACGTGATTTCCCAACACTAATGCAGTGCTATCCAGCAACCCTGAAAATTTCCATTCACTAAACAGCAGCAAAGCTCCATTATTTTCCTCTTTGTTTTTCCTATAAAAATGTAGCTCACACAAGGCGTGGGAGGGAAATGCTACAGAGTGCATTTAGAGGACATATATTGTTGAATTTGAATTGCCACTACAAGTACATTTTAAAAGTCACTGAAAACAGAGTAAGCCTCTGTCAACTAATGCTTTAGATACTGATCTGGTCTGATTCAGGCACAAGCAATGTAAAAGTCACAAGTGCAGATAAAATTTTCTTTGTTTATCTTAAATTTTTGTCTCTAACCACAATCATCAAGGTGGTTTTTCTGGTCTTCTGTATTAGCACCAGCATCTGGCCTCTACCCTTGACTACCAAGATTTTTCACGTGCTATAAGCAAGCTGTAGATTTCTAAGGTTTGTTTTGTGAGCTCCATCTTCTATGTGGGCTGCCATTTGGTGCACACAACCAAGCAGATACCAACATTACTTTCAATGAGACATTGTTTTAGCTCCTGTCCTTGCTACACAGTCATGAAGTCACAATTGGACTGCTACTGTTGAAAAGACCAGCATCTGAACTCTTTTTTTTCTTTCTTTTTTTTTTTTTAATTTGATGCAAAAGGTTAGGAAAGATTTTCAAAAATTCATTTGTATGTAAAATGAACTGGTAACACTTTGTAGGATACTCCATAGGGTTGTTATTTCTGTGGATGAGAAATTCATAGGTTATACCTCTGAACAGCAAAGTAGAATAATAAAAATGAACTGCTAAAAATGCAAAGTCCTTTAAATACCCAAACATACCAGCTGTATGTCTAGACACGCCGTTCCAAAGATTTTAAATACAAAGAAAAGCTTTCCTTGGCTAAGGGGTTGTCCTTGAATATGAAACAGACGTTGGTTTGCTTTTGACATTGACCTTCTGTACCTGAAAAATATGTTGTATTCAACACAAAGAATTATTTTACTTCGGTCAGAGATGACAGATGGAAAATTTCTCTTTACACATTTTTATTTCATGTACTGCTCTTTGATTTTCTTTTTTTTAGGCTCTCTTGCTAATACTTGGAATGATGGAAGCCTTCACTTTACATGAGCAAATGCCTAAACTCTCTGCTTTTCTCTCTTCTCCTCATGCAATTTCCAAGGAATGACAAGTATCTTTCAAGTCTCTGTGCAAAGGCCAAACAATTCTCGGTCCCCTAAATCTCATTCCTCCCCGCGTGGTGTATTGCTCCTGGTTATTCTGAAGATTGAATCCAGACAATAGAAAAGGTCACCCTGCCCTACTGAGTGCTGCTTGATGCGATGCCTTAGCTGCAGCCATTCACCCTCAAAATCAACAGGAGAGTCAGACACTATCTCCAGCGATGGGCCCTTTGCTCTTCTGAAAGGCAAGCTTCATACGTTCAGAAAGGCGCTACAGGAAAAGTATGGTGTGTTCCTCTTTCTGGGTATGCTCCCACGCTTGTTCATGTCACAACCACCTTGTGAGGCTGAGTCCCTCTCCGAAGTACCTGTTGCATCTACTGAGTTCAGGAGACCGAGGAGGGAAGAAAACCTGTGACCACACAGCGGTCCTGTAAAAGGCAGAGTCTAACACTGGTGAGATGAACCGACTGAGCAAAACAAGCCAAGGTGAAAACCAGCATATGGATTGAGTCTGAGAACATTCTGGTGCTGCTTCCAAAGGTGTCTGTTACGCACTCTTCATTAATTTTAAAAGACCCCTGAAAGCCGTTACATGGGCAGTCTTGAAATATTTTAACTCTCTTTGGAAAACAGAGAAAAAGCAGCACCCGATCACCTGAGAGGGGCTCAGAGCAAGAACAGGCTGAGGAAAAAAGAGTGGCTTTGCTTTGCTTTCCAGACCACTTTGCTCCAATCAGTACAAAGGAGTGGGAAATTGGAAGATGTCAGGCTTCAACAGAATAACTGTGATTAAGATCATGTGGTTAAACCCACTACAAGAAACGTCAGTTTAGAGAAGAGGGCTGCTGCCTTACAGCAGTGGTTGACACTGTCTCATGTGCCTTTATCTGTGTTCTCACCTAGGTTGAGAACTATCCTCTGGAGAAAACGGAGAAATTGAGGCATCCAGGTGGATGACTGAGCTTTGAGAAAGACCATGGCTCAAACATTAAACATGCGTGTGCCTCTTTTGATCCCAGCCTTCTTGATGTAAAGAGAGGAACTCAAAGGACAATGGTCCGCAAAACCTGGTGTTCCTGTACAATTCCTGTAGGAATTCCTGGATTACAGTCTCTCACAAACCATATAATCCTTGTTGGGGCATCAGGTGGAAAATATTCCTGGATCCCAAAATGACACTTTGCCCTGTAAATCTACCAGCAATGACTTTTGCTGGGTGAAGGATCTGATCTGGCTTGTTTTGGTTTTGGTTTTTTTTTCTATTCTTCCACCATAGCCAGGGCTGGAGCCACCGCTGCTGGAGAGGAGACCGATGGGGATGGGTACACACTAGAGGCAACAGCGGTCCCAGCCTGTGCTGGGTGTCTGGGTGGGAGCTGAAGGAGCTGTGCAGCATGCTTGTTGGGCTTGGTCTTGGCAGACTAGGAGTACCTGGGGACAGGCCTTTTTTAAAGAATCTGTAGTAGAGGAAGCTTGGAAAGGTAAGCTGCTGTTCAAAATCTGGCCTGGAAAGAAACGCCTTGTTAAGTGGATGGCAAGAACAGAGTGCACATGCTGTGCCATGGGTATAACGGTTGGAGGAAATAGGTGTGAGGCTGCACGCTGGTTCTGCTCCAGCTTAAAACAAAAACTAGCTCAGAGTTTGCTCCGGTGCGTAAGAATAATGCATCTCAGCGAATTTTCAGCTACTTGCACTGTGTTTGCTGGCTTTAAATCCCTTTTTTACAGTATTTTAAATGAATATTTTCTTCATGGACAAACAACAAAATTTACTGCAAAAGCCCCTGTTTTGCTTAAGCAGTCATGCATTAAATTAAAGACTTCATAAATCTTTTTTAGGTTCACATCTAAAACGTATGGAAGGAGAGATGCCTTAGCTCTCAACAGTTGAGATGTAATTATAATAAATGTATATAGCAAGGTAGAGAAGAAAATTTTATGATACATTGGTTTTGCATGTTTCCCCAATTAATCATCCATGTATGCAGCCCTACCTCTTGCCTACTCGGCCATTTCCCTGAAAATTACTCTCAATTTCCAGACCCCTCCAGTAGTATCCAACAGCTACTGTTTTGAATACTACACTCTTAGAACAGATGTGTCTTTTAATCCCCTAGGTCCAAGAGGAGCTAGATTAACCCCTGTGAGAAGGTTGGTCCTCTAGCAAATAGCTATTGGTTTAAAGCCTGACATCCGGGAGGTCAGAAACTGGAATTTCACTTCTGACCGGGAAGTCAGAAACTGGAAAAGGAAAGCTTAATTTCTTCCTGAGAACTATATGTCACTTACTGCAAGCTGTGGAAGAGCCCGTACTATCCTTCCTCACACTATGGCATATTAATGACAATATTAGAGAATAAATTGTGGATCATCTTTTTTAAATACTTTACTCGTATTTGTTTCAATTTTTCTTTCTCTTTGAGCCCTGATCAGTGGGGTTTATGTTGAGAGCACTGTTTTAAGGCAGAATACAAGACATATCTAAAATTTGGTGACAGGTTGGGAAGACTCTTTTTTTTTCTGCTGTATGTGGCCTGTGAAGAATGTTTGTTGGTTGTGATGAGGATCAACTTTCTGTCAGCATTTGATAGAGGCAACTTTAGTAAGGGTAGTTAGCACCTGAGTATCTTACAATCACGAAACCGGGACTTTTTAAAAAAATACAGTTATTTCAGCACGGAAAGCTGTGAAGCTTCAGGGGCTGGGAGCAGATGGGTGTGTTTCTCCGCTCACTAACTACCCAGAAAATCTCAGATCACAGAACAGAGCTGGGGCTTGCTTCTGGCAGGCTGGATTCCCCCAAAACCTCATGGGCCACTGGCCCTTATAACCCAGTGTATGGGTTCACCTTCCTCACTGCTCCCTCTGGACCCCTCAAAATGCACTAACCGCTTGCGGTGCTCTGCTGTTCTGCCTTGCACCCATGCTTTGCTGACAAGAGGATGGGTACCATATAGACGTGAAATGAAGGTGCTAGGTTACATGACAAAAGCTTGTCTGCACATCCCCGAAAGAGTGCAGAGAGACATTGGCAGGAGGGGGAGACCAAATAATATCCTGCCCTGGCTGCTCCTAAGCTTCTCACAGGAGTCACCAGCCCATCACAGGCCCATCTGCACCAGCCCAGGGTCAGGGGGCCCATGTGCCGGTGATGCTAGCGACTGGGGCAGTGCGGGTATGCGAGAGAGTGCGTGGATCACTAGCAAGGATCATGGTGGACAAGCCAGTGAGTAGATAAGGTGACCTGGGAGCGAGGGGTGAGTGAGTCCCCATGGGCCAGCTATGGGGGTAAGAGAGTGTCCTGGTTTCGGCTGGGATAGGGTTAAATTTCTTCCCAGTGCTGTGTTTTGGATTTAGTATGAGGAGAATGTTGATAACACACTGATGTTTTCAGTTGTTGCTAAGTGCCCTCCTAGTCCAAGGACAGCTCCCATGCCTACTGACTGAGCTAGGTACACAAGATGGGAGGGAACATAATCAGGACAGCCAGCTCAGCTGGCTAATGGAGTATTCCATACCATGTGATGTCATGCTCAGTATATGAATAGTAGGCGTGTTCCAGGAAGTACCGATCACTACTTGGTTGCCAGTCAGCGCGGGTGGTGAGCAATTGCATTGTGCATCACTCATTTTGTATATTCTGTCATTATTAGTATTATTTTCCCTTTTCTGTTATTATTATTATTATTATTTTCCCTTTCTTTTCTGTTCTATTAAACTGTCTTTATCTCAATCCACAAATTTTACTTTTTTTTTCCCTGAGTCTCTCCCCCATCCCACTGGGGGAGGGGGTAGTGAGCAAATGGCTGTGTGGTGTTTAGCTGCCTACCGGGTTAAACCACAACAGTCCTTTTTGGCACCCAATGTGGGGCTCAAAGGGTTGAGATAACGATAGATCTGACCAAAGCGTGTTAAGGCAAAATTGGTTATAAGCATTCATTATATTGATTGGTCACAATGTTGATTTATTGGCTCTCAAAGTTGTGGGGCTGGCTTTCAGTGTTGGGCTATGTAATACCTTGCTTACAGTATATGTTCCC
>NW_009217069.1:0-7101 GCF_000690835.1 Fulmarus glacialis | reverse complement strand
ACTCAGCGCCACGGGCAGCGACTCCCACCTCCCCTCAGTCACCGCCTCCATCTTTGACGGGCGCCTCGGCCGTGTCCGCCGCCCGGAATCGCCCCCCACCGCCCCGCGGTCCGTCCTCGGCAGGGCCGCACGGAAACACGCACCGCAGCACCTTGGTTCCGCCTCCTCCGGCCAGACCCTGGGGGCCTTTGCCCCTGTGAGAAAACTCGGTCGTAAACACCACCCTTGGGACACAGCAACAAAAACCGTATTTTTGTGGCAAGCGGCCCATCATAGTAAGTACTTCTGCAGGTCACACAGAGGCACTGTGACACCCAACTGCCCAGAGTTGAGTAGCAAAGCTGTAGGTTTAGAATTACCTGCAACAACTTCTACCTGCCCAAAAAGTGGGATGGCGTTTGGATGAATTCCTGATATCATAAGAGATACCTTATGAAAAAGCCTTGAGTGTTAAACTGTACTTCCTTAAAGCATCAAAGAAAAAAAAAAAACAAAGCTACTTTTTTTTTTTTAAAGAATTTGTTTATTTATCGAACCTGGATCATATTTAGATTCACAAGCAATTTTTAAATGTACATCTTAGAATTCAATTTTAAGTGTTTTACACAAAAATATTGGCACACAACAGTCGCAATAAGGTGTAACAGCCACCTTTCTGAAGAACTGCTGCAAGTGTTTGCCCAAGGTTGAAAAAACTTTACCTGGAACATGAAAACCTGTAACAAATTTTAAATTAATTGTACAAAACTGTTGTGTGTTACTTGTAGAGGCTCCCCCCTGGAAAAGACCCCACCCCACCCCAAAAATGATTACAGCTAATATACATCAGTCACAACATAATCCTGGCTCAGCACCCACATCAGACGCTTCTTTAATTTTTAAACCAATCATCAGATACCAAGGAAAGTAACTTTATACAAAAACAAATCTACATGTGCCTGAAAAAGAAACCACCAGTATTTAGCATTATGCTAATTATGATCAGATAATGGCAGAGACTGCCACTTAACTTAAATACAAGGGCTGCATAGCATCGCAATAAACCCCCAGAATCATTAACCCTTTGGCATCAGGAATCCAGATTTCCTGAACACTAATGCATTCTGCAACAGCGCCAGCACTCTGAGCTTTGGACCTGCAAAAACCAAAGGGTTAACTATTGTTTGCCAAGACACTGCACACAATTGGCTTCGATATAAAACCTGTGAAAGGCTAAAAACCATACGATGAACATTCGGTAATGAGAGGAGAAAGTGTATTTTCATACCGACTATTTAATTTAAAAGAACTTTGGGAGTAAGTTGATGTAATTAGGGTAGTTACCGAAGACTTCCTTTTAAATAGCAACTAGGTATCAATACTCGATTGGAAGTTGTCAGCTGTCTTCTACTCGTTATCAGAAAAAAGTTCCAATCACTCCTCCTTGGCAGTTTATGTAAGTGAAGAAAGGATTATTTGGATTTCGTAACACCTACTGCAGGGTTCAAGATGTCAAAAATGCAAACAGTCATGTTAGGGACTTGTACCGTTCCCCTAGATAGAACTGCAAGGACGAAAACAGGGAAAAAGTTAGAAAAGACATCAACATTGCTTGTTACTACAGTTGAATTACAGCATTTGTAGCTTGCTTGGACCTCGCTTAGCATACAGACTAGGCAGATTTAAGTGAAAAAAATTATGCCAATTAAGTGACAAGATTTCAGCACAGCTTTTGCTACAGAAGATATATAAAAACAATTCATTTTTAACTAGGAAGGAACATAAGCAGTAAGTTTTACAGTTCAGTAAAGAGGGTTCAGAAACTAAATGACTTTTTTTTGTGACCAGGATGTTTGGTAGACAGTGAACTGAAATCCGGGACCAGAAAAGTACTCTTAAACAACCCTTCGGACTTCAAAAAACCTCTTCAGATAGTAGATTTGTCCCAGTGTCATGGCAACTAATACAAGAGCTTCAAAGAATGACCAAAGAACCACTCTGCTGTTTGTGTTGTCATTAACTGTTGGGGAAGAAAAAAAAAAAAAGTAGTAAGTAACAAAGCATTTAAAACAACCTTAAAACATATTTTGTCATTGTAATTGAAGAACTGCACACAAACCACTGATATTTTTATCATGTCATTACAAATGTCTCAGAAGGACTCTGCAGTCTTAGAGTGAGATCTGAGAGCTGAGGGGCGGTATTTTTCTGAACAGCTTGAACTGTGCTACGCCAGCAGATGTTTTAACCTCAACTTTGGACACACACAGCAGCATCTTTCTCTATTCTACCCACCTTCAAAGGGGCCAGACAGAAGCTTCTAACTGCCAAACAGAAGCCACTTTTTCAAGTAACGGTTGCATATTACAGTCTCAAAGTCAAGTGGGCAATTTCTGATCTCTAAAGGTTCATCATCTTTGGTTCTAAAATTCAACATTTTCTTAAATCAGACCATTAGCAACAAAAGTCATAAAACTGGAGATATCCGTAAGTTCAAAAAGTTAAGGGGCCAGTGCTTTAACATAATGTTGCATTTTCACATTAAAAATATTTGCCCTTTATTCTCACCAGGCTTCCCCCAATGTACCACTTAGCGCTCTCAGTCATATTTTAAAGCTGTATTTCAGAAACTGAGGGTTTCTGGAATGACTGGAGGGTTAAGCATATTCTCTACTTGCAAATAACAGTAGTTCTGCTATATTTCAACAAAATATTTTAAAAAGACTTTAGCTCAATTATTAAGCCACACTCACTTCAAGGATGAAGTAACAGTTCAACCAAAGTCTCTCCCTGGGAACCGTATCATTACTGGTATCTTCATGAATATGCCATTCAAAGAACTATAGAATTCACACCAATTAAGCAAAGATTATTTTGTATAGCAATCTTCACTACATGAGAGGTGAGCAATTTAAAGAAGATTGCAAGCATCAACTACATTCTTTATTGTATAGGCAGGTCCTTCAGAACTTGTTCTAAATTTTTTTTTTTTTTTAGTAAGTTGGAAAAGCTTTCATGGACTTGTATTTTAAATCACATTTTGTAAGTTCATTTGAGAGGGGAGAGGCATTTGAGTCAAAGACACATACTTGCTCTATGTATTCTTTCACGAACTTCCATGTACTCCTGTTCATGCTTTACAGCTGTCATGGCCACTGCTAACTCATTAATCATCTCTTCTAGCTTGTTCTGATGAGCTGTGGAATAATTTCAAAAGCATCAGAAAGTCTGTTATTGACTCAGAAAACAATTAGTTAAAATTTATGAACAGTTATCCTTGATTTCCTGTCGCAGAAGTAGTTCTGAAAAACACAGTCTGTACAGCTGAAAACTTACTATCCTTACAGCAAAGTAAAGTTTAGTTTTCACAGTGCCATTTTTCCTAACACGTCTCTCTGGTATTTAGTAAGTGGGAAAACATCTTTCTCCACATCCGACTAGAAGGCAGAAGACACACAATTTAGAGTCAGTACAGACCACATATTTCCAATACGGGCATACTTTTCCAGAAAACAGAATGTAAGAACACATGAGATCAATACCACACGCTAGTATCTATTTTGCCAATATCGTCCAATATATTCCAAGCAAATTATCTTAACATTACAGCTTTTCCTAGTTGTTAAGCTTGCAAAAATAGAACGACTGAGAACGTAGCTTAAGATCATGATGCTGGCAAAACGAGATCACTTTCTGAAGCAACATATCACATCTTATGATCTTCCAGTTTAGCTGAAGCACAGCATTCAGCAGAAACAATGCCAAAGGGGGCCTGGCAGAGGGCAGGAACTGGCTTCAGGTTCTGGTATGTCGTGAAAGCAGAAGAGGAGGAAAATACCAAACCAACGATAACAGAAAACTAGCTTGAGATAGTTCAGCAAATGGAAGGATCAGAGATCCAAGATCTAGTGATTTGACTGTCAATCACAGGTTCTTCTAAATACATTCATGCTCAAAGAACTGTCCGCTTACAAATTTATAAATTATGCAAGTAATTTCAAAGTTTTCTAGCACCAAGAGAAGTTCAAGATTATCATTCCACAGACACACCCTGGGCAATCAGCTCTCTTAAAAAAAGTCACAAAACCCAACACATTTTCTATTGAAGGGATGTACTTGACTTTGAAGCTACCTTATTACCTTTTTATTTACAAATTGTTTCAGATCACAATCTGAAAATAAAGCTATTCCAAAATACACACCTTACGGGGAACAGTCAAAAAGAGGACCAGAGAATAACACTCATACAAGTTACAATTAAAATCTTAAATAGTTGTGTAAACCACATTCACTTTGCTAATATCGTAAATTCTTATTTTCATGGCCAACTGGTCATTCCAATAAGTGCAGTTTATTAGTAAGAGAAGAAATTACAGTTGCAGGGATTGTTTAAACCCACTCCAAAAAAAGTGTTTGCCTTAAAAATTTAAAGCTGCACCAATATTCTTTACAACAGATCTATTCAGACTCAATAAAAGATTTAACTGAGTCTTTAAAAAAAAAAGTTAGGAATTTGTTACTTTTCAAGTGATATCAAGCACTTAATGCACACAGTTATTTACTTGCTAAAATAGAAAACAAGAATTTATTGCCTTTCTAGCTACAGTTAGTAATTTCTAAATAAGACTTTATAACTTGTTACCCAATACATTCATTCATTTCTTTTACAGCAAATGACAAGTTTGAAGTTTTTCCCCTTGTAACATTACTGAGAATTAATATCCTAAAAGAAGCTTATTGCTTCCAAAAGGCCTTGATTATTCAACACCCACTTTAGCAACAAAAAGCAAACACCATCTAAAGCATCCAAGGTTCTTGGATGTTCAGTGTTTTAATTCCTGGTTTAATTTCAGCTAAAACTCCTGATTAAGTCTTCTGTTAGCCATAAATAACCACCTGAAGACGAACTGTCACGGACAGTTCAAGGACCTGATCCCAAGAGCTGCTAAGTATATAAACCTCTCGATGAAAGCTTGCAGGTGCTCAGCATTGCTCAGAATCAGACCTTTTATGTAGTTTATTAAAAAGACATTCTCATGCTACAAACAAATGTTACAGAGAAAAAGCAAACGTTAGCTGTTAGTGAATAAACATATGCAAGAGACAAGATGCTAATGAGCTTTCAAAAAGCAGTACACATACCATCCCAGGTATCTCCACCACCTAGAGAAAAGTGTAAGAGATGAACACAAGTACAGGACAAAAGGCTGCAGATAAAACAGTAATTTACACAGCTAAGAGAAAATTTTTATATTAGCACATTTATCAAAGAGCTCAACTAATGCATGTAGTAGTCTACATACTGCTGAGCAAACTAGAAATCAGAGAATGAAACTGATGAAAAGACTAAAGGATGAAAGCATTAGTTTCTGCAGATGGCCAAGTGATTCTCTGGTGATTTTGCATTAAATCGTGTAATGAGGTCTAAAAACATCCGTATCCATTTTAGCTGTGCAAGAGAACAGCTAACTAGACAGCCTGAAGAAACAGGAATTCTGATAATCCTAGTCAAGTTCAGAAGTCATGCATGTAAGGAAAAGCTCCTGAGCCGGAGCTAATTTCTTTCCAGGAGTCTTCCTCACCTTCTGTCTCCATGTCTTGCCCCTTTGGAGCTTCCCCGATATCAATAGTGAACATCACTATCTTGGGCGTCATGGTGGACATTCTGTTGCTAAAGCAAAACTTGTAAGTTCCATCCATGTGGGCGGCAAATGTGTACTTTCCACTGGACTCTCGATCGCCTTTATAAATTCCTTTATTATCAGGCCCTGTAATCTGGATGGGGAAAACAAAGTATCACATATTTTATTTAAAATACAGTGGTTTTAAATACAGCATTACAGCATTGCATGCATATTCTGAAGTTATCCAGTTAGAATTACCAACGCCATCTGTAATCTGACTGGTTTGGCATTCTTCATACATTCCCTCCCACAACTCAAAGGCAGCGATGCATTTTTCTACACAGAAATCTTTTTTTTTTTTTTTTTTTAAAAAAACTTCTTGGTAAAGAGAGTCATACAAAAGCCTCTCTTACTGGCCAAGATTACTAGCCTTCCATAGCCAAGATAAGAAGCATTCAAGTAAACCATAAGCTATCTACAGCCCTGGTTGTTAGCCAAATTAACAACTGCAGGGGAAACCTTATCTGTGATGTTTGAAGAAAAACAAAAAGGAAAAAAAAGACATTCTCCCATATGTCAATGCTACTCTAGACATACAGTCGTGTGTTGTTGCGGTTACCATTTCAAATGGCCTAAGGGCCTGAGTACTGAGCGCTCAGGGTCACTGGGACCTTAAGGCTTCCATCCTGCCAGGCCACCGAACTCTGCTGCTGAGCTTCCGTTAGTGACATCTGAATGGGATTTCACAGCTTCCTGACGCTGTCCTCTATTAGAGCGATGTGCAATTTTAAACAACTATATTCGCTCTCAGCAACGACTCTCTCATGTTTAAGTTATCCCAAACAAACAACTATCCGCTCTTCACCAAGATGAAAGGAATTTTTATTTACTATTCTCCTACTGATTTGACGTCTCATTGAAAAAAAGGACTTACCTACAACTTTCAAGATGGCAATCAACCTGATTAAAGCCAATACCTTTTGATTCAAGGGGAGACACGCTGCTCTCAGAAGCAACGAGTTTTTGTAACGAGTAATCCTGTTCGTTCTTCCCGCCAAACGGTTTATTGTGACAAGACCGTATAGAGCAGAGTATGCAGAGTAACGAAGCAGAGTAACGAAGCAGAGTAACGAAGCAGAGTAACGAAGCAGAGTAACGAAGCAGAGTAACGAAGAAAATCTCAAGAGAACAGCTCTGAAAACAGGCAGACTGCCTTCTGCAGCAACAGCAGCCTCAGGAAGCGTAACCCCCAGAAGAGGCACCTCGTCCCCTCCGAGACCGCCCACGCCACCACGCGAGACCCGATCCCGCTGGGCAGAGAGCCCTTGTGCCCAGCAGGGACGTGTGACGCGTCCCAAACTTCACGGACGGTTCAAACCACCCTCAAACCGGTGTTTGTCCCCACAGGGCACCGTCACCGCTGCCTTCCCGGGCGCTGCCCCGAGCCGCCTCGGCCTCCCCACTCCCCCACGCGGCGGGGGACGAGCGCGCAGGGCCC
>NW_009217068.1:0-10571 GCF_000690835.1 Fulmarus glacialis | reverse complement strand
AATAATAATAATGATAATAAATAATGGGCCGTGTTATAGGTCCTTCTCCAAGTGGCTCACCTATGACAAAAAGCTATTTGTTGCTATAGAAGCAAGCTGGAGGAAAAAAGAGTGCTGGTTGTTGCTCTTTGAATACTGGTGTTTATTCATGTTGGAACTGACATTTCTATAATTTCACACAGAAAAACAACCATAGTTAAAATTTTCTAGACTGTTCTTGGAAGACTTATGAACAATGACAACTAGAAGTCTGGAATTCACTTAGAAATTTTGTCTTATTTACTCTCTATTTGTTTTTTTTTTTATTGCGTAAAACAATCAAAGGAGGGAGATTGCTATTTAAGTGCTAAGTAGGCTGCCAATGGTGAATTGTACTTTAATCTTTTTAAATATTTTTGGATGTTTTTGTCTCTATAAAAAAGATTGTAAAGATTGGATGTAATGTGAGCATGAAACAGAGGATAAACTGGAATGAAATTCAGCCCCTGGGCTGGAGTCTAAAGCTGTAAAACAATCCTTCCTGGCCACTGTCTTGGCCCATAGATTGGGAAGGAAGCCACTGAACTTTCTATTCCTTCTTAAGGGCAGTGAGAATCATTCACATGTAGCTGCCAAACCAAAGCATTTTTTTAAAAAATTGGCTCAGCCTGAACCAAATTAAACAGGTTTTCTTTCTTCTTGAAGAAATGAAAAAAAAGAAAAAAGTGTTTGGGTTAATCGAGAACAGAACACTTCATTTAGAGGCACTGCATATAAAAGCAAATGAAGCAAAGAGCCACATCCCAGAAGGAGGGAGATGGTTCCCTACTTTTATCCAAGAGCCCAGTAGTTAAAGTGCCATATAAGACACAGGAGACCTGCATTCCACACCGCTTGTGAGAATTTAATGTATAGCCTAACTGCCAGTCTATAGCTACTTCTGCCATATGTTAATCTCATTTTCTTAACTGAAGGATATTGTATGGAATTGTATGTGTGGGACATGGGGAATAAAGGACTCGGTTATTGAATCAGGCCATCACACAACCACATAGATTGGAAGGGACCTCAAGAACTCTCTGGACCCACCTTCCACTCAGAGGAGGTCTATTCAGATCAGGTTGCACAGGGCTATGACCAGTTTAATCTTGAACACCTCCAAGGATGTTAAGCCCACAGCCTCTCTGGGCAACCTCTTCCAGTGTTTGACCAACCTCATGGTCATGGTTCTTATATCAAGAATTTTCAGATTTTTGTGTGTTTCAAGCAGTGTCTGTTGCCTCTTGTCCTATTCCTGCACATTTCTGGGAAGAGTTTGGCTCTGTCTTCTCTCTTGTTGGGTTGCTGTAGACAACAATTAGATCCCCCTGAAACCTTCTCTTCTCCAGGATGAACAGACCCAACTGTCCCAGCCTCTCCTCATATGGCAAGTGCTCCAGCACTTAACCAGCTTGGTAGCCACTCATGGGACTTCCTATGCATACTGGGAAGCCCAAAACTGGGCTGAAACGTTTTTTATGCTGAAACGTTAGGAGTACTTAAGTGGGCAATGAGGCTTGCCCCACCACCTTATTCTCCTCTGGTACATGTTACTGATTAATATAGTCATGGCAACACATCAGTAAGAACAGTCTGGCAAAGAGCAAAAAAGGATTTTTGATTGCTGTGCAGCCAGTGGTAGGATGGGAATGGTGGAATATTTGGGATTAGTTAAGATTAACCAAACATTAATACCTCTAAAATTAAAGAGCAGAATGTTATAATCTTTAAGAACATATGACAACATATCTTGTTGTCACAGTGTGAGCAACAAGCCAAGCAAATTGTGTGGCACCTAATGACATGCATTCAGTGAGCATCCCCTGAGGAGTTACTGACACCACTACAAATTGCTTCATCATTTCAGTTCAGTTACAAATGCAGCCATGCAAAGATGGCTGGAAACCTCTCTTTCACTCTCTCACATACCCATACATGCACGTACATGCACATCCCCACACACACACAGACAGACAGCTGATGTGTACTATAAATTTTCATAATGTGCTTAAGGATATGAGGAATTATTTTAAAAGGCCGATTACTATCAGTGCTTTTTTTATACTGTCCTACAGACTGCAGAGATTCCTTGAAAGCTGACTTTCCTTTCATACCCTGTCTTCTGATAAAACACAGAATCATGGCTTACAGACTTGCACCATGTTTTTGTCCTTATTTAAAAACACTGTGCAAAGTCATTACACACTTTTCTTGGGGAGATGGAAAAACAAATACTGCACCAGTATCCCTGTGTTATATGATGTATTTCTACAAAGATCATATTAATGAAACAGATATTATGGGTGATCGTAGCCTAGAAATCTTCCCATTAAGCAGAACACGGCTCATATAAAGAAACACACCATATCATATGGACATTGAAAAATTCATTATTTTTTTTGCACTGAAATCTATTAAAATCCTGTAAAATTGAGAATAAAAGTCAAAGCATTAGAAGAATGGAATTGTGAAAGACAACACCTTCCGCTTCCTCAAATATGAGGATTTTCACTCCAGTTGGATTTATGAATAATGTGCATATAAGCAATATATGTGTGTATGCATGGATGTCATACAGTAAATATATGTAAATATATATTTATACATATATGTATAATAAAATAACATTAAATTAGATTATTCTGATTTTGATAGGTATTGAAATACCTCAAGAAACAGGTCCAAAGTATGTGGGTCAGGTGTTCATGAAGTTAAGGGAGTACTGAAAAGATATCTGCCTTGCCTGGAATCTCAGCAGCATCATTAGCCTCAACAACCCTAACCCTCAAATAGTTTACCACTGCAGAGATACAGTTTGGGAGGAAGGTGTGTGCGGATACAGTCCCAGCAGCTCCCTTTCACAAACTGGTTTGTGTGGACACAGACTTCCCCTTTATGCCTGTGAACAACAGATGATTTACACTGAGTTCAAGGAGATACTCTGCTGGGGCTGGGTTGCACAGGGAGGACCTGATGCACAAGGTCGTGTGACCAGCAAGCCTCTCGGAACCTTGTCTTTTGGCTGTGATGTGGGGGTCACCTCTGAGCCACTGGTTTTCCAATTGAAGCCTCCATGCTGACTGTGCCATACGCTGTGACTGGCTTTATGCAGAAGGCTGAACAAACACAGCATCTGAGGCTGTACCTCTGCTGGTCTCAAAGGTTGTCTCTGTTCACCTCCTTTACCCAGAAAGCAGAGTTGCCAACAGCCCACAGCCTGTGAGCAGCCAGTCAGCGTTGTCTCTGGGTGTCTTTAAGTGGCAAAGCACTTTAATGGCCCATTAGGACATGCCTGAGACACAGGGCCCAACTTGCTCCAGGCGGTAGGTTATAGTCGCACTGAAACTTGTAGGCTTGTTTGCCAGGTCATCTCAACTGTAGGCTAAGTCCCTCAAAATGCTACATAGGCTTAACCGTAATGTAACTAGTCATGACTCCTATCTGACAGAGACAATGGGCTCAGGGGTTCAAAAGAAGAGCTTTCCGTACAAAACTGGCTTGTTGCCTTTCTCTTAAATAAATTTCTGTTCCAGTTTTCATTATTGCCTCCACACTGCTTAGGGCACAATGGAGAGAAGATGTCCCACATAACATGTGTAAATCGTATATTAGTCCACAGGTTCTTGTCAGTCTCCTTTAAATGTTTCTAAAGGTTTAATGCCTAACCATTCACCAATCTTGATGTTCATAAAACACTGGCAGCTTATTCATGAGCAGACTAACTCTTTACAGGTGTTCTATGACTGATTGTAATATGTTGTGAAATACAGAATATTAGACTCTGTTGGAAGACCGTCAGCGGTATTCTTTGATTTAAGGCAAAGTAATATTTGGTCTGTAAAGTTTAATGGCTTCATGGCCCTTATTTCTTTTCACTAAGCTGTCCAGACATTTGCCTTTACTCATGCCATACACACACACTCTTAACCTACAACGCTATCTGCAGAACTCGGCTATGAGTCTGCGTGTGTATGAGTGTGCATCTCCATGTATTTGTATAAGAATATGTTAGTGTACATGTATACATACAATACATGCACTGGACCATGTCTCCCATTTCCTCAGTACAATGTCTGTTTCTTTTATCTAGAGATGGTAACTTGCTATATCTGGATTTCAAATACTTATGGGAAGGACTAATTAAGAATCTTAATTTCAGCTTTGGACATGCAGGTCAAATTTTGCCTACAATAAGTGTAATGAGAAATACAGAATCTGACCCTGATAGTTCAGAGCACTATCTAATAGGCTGTCAATAAAATGCTTTCAATTCTACAAATATGACAAAACTAAAGTTGGATTAATGTCACTTACTTTTAGCCATAGAAAAATTGAGCATCCAGTCTAAGCTGGATACTCAGGCTACATGTAACATCACTGCAAGAAGCAATAAACCTGTAGAGGGCAATTGATCCTCAAAATAAGTGTCTAAAATAGGTGGAATGAATTGCCTCCAAAATGTATGTGTGCCTCTCCCTGCAGTGACTACAAATGGACCCTACATGGTCACGTGAAATTGGATGTCCCACTGTTAGATGGCTAAAATTAGGCTGAGACAGATCCCACCTGTAAAAGACAATTTGTTGCCAAGACAAAGTAATTAATTAATATCGCAACAAGTATCTTTAAAGTTAACATATACTATCCTGAAATCTCTGCTTAAGCACCTCTGGTTCTGCTGAGACGGGTCTTAAGGAACTCCAAGACCGGGCTGTAGCAAGTAGGGAAGGTGGCTGGAAACACCTTAAAAATTAACCTGTTAGAGTGTTTCTCACTGTCTCTGAGACATACCCATAACAGACACAAATAATCTAAATAACTGAGATGTAATGATTTTCTGGAAAACTTAGGAAAGCCACGGTTGGAAGACAGCATTGCCATTTAGCAACTGCCCCTTAACAGAATTTTTAGTATTCCTGTATTGCCAAAGGGTGATAAGAAATGCCAGCTGGAAAGCAATGTGACAAATGAAGGCAAGGACATTGCAGTACACACTGCTAATACAGAGAGGTGAGCTGCAGGCTTCAAGAATCCTGTCTCCAGAGTTAAAAAAAACAAGACTTAAAAACACAGGACTAGAAATTACCTATGACATTCATTACGGTCCTTTGACACAGCTAGCAACCATGTGCACTGGACATCCAGTATGGCCTAATTTCAAAGTCTTTGCCAATGCTAAATAACAAATGTTAAAGATCTGTAGTACAGAAGACCCAAAGTCACAAGAGCTACAAAGGGCAAAGGAGAAAAAAAAAAACAACCCAACAACAAAAAAACCCCAGAACACAAATCCAGGGCATTGCCAACAGCCTAGATGATAAACCCTGGAGGCCAAATGAAAGTAAACAGATAAAGAGTAATTAGGAAGAGCAGAAGAAAGGGTCATTATCCAGAAGCTGTATAGGCAACAGTGTACATATATATATATATGTATTTATAAGTAGATAGATACGAGAAAAAAGGAGGACTCCAAAGGAAGTCTAATGACTGACTTGAACCCGAACAGAAAAGTCTGATTAACTGAAAGATATGAAATACCTTGAAATACCTTTGTCCTAAATAACTAATATTTGCTTCATTACTTAGTTTTGAGGGAGCAGGCACATGCCTAGTGCGGACATATTGTGAGAGCCAGCATTTGACAAACCATGCCCGAGAAGGACATGGCTCAGCAGGGCTGTGAGCTGAGAGTTGCATGCCTGATGATACAGGGTGAGTCAAGTCCAATTAGGTTTGTAGCTGGGAATTTCTAACCAAAATGAAATATCGTATTGATTAGAAAGGCACTTAGTAAGCATAAGGGCAAGAATATTCCAGAGTCAGACCCTTGGCTTGAACACAGCAATAACTTCTGCAGACTCTGCGCTCTGTGAGAAGTTCCAGTGACTTCAAAGGCAGTCAGTATGCCAGGTAAAGCATGTGTGCAAGTCTTTACAGGACGTAGAAACCTCGCTAAAACTGTCTTAACTATCAAACGGCATATGTAGTCCTTACCGAGTTTGGCAAAATACGTAGATGTTCATACTGCAGGAAATTAAGCCATTTATATTTAGATGCTTATATGTAAATACCTACCTTAAAGAAGGCAGATTTTAAAATTTTAGCCAACCCCATACCTCCAGGGAACTGCTCTAGACCATGCACACATATCATACCCCATACTTCAGGGTCAGATACCTGAGCAACAATGTTTCTGGTGTTTGTTTTGATCGGTAATTTCCCCCAAGAATTTGGGCTCCAAAAAATCTACTTTTCTTTCTTTCATTTCCACATTATAAAAAGTGGAATGCTAATTACAACTTTGGAAAAAAATATCATAGGTCTGCTGAATGAATATATTGTTATTCATGAGCTCAGGTTTTTGTTCACGTTTTGGTAAAGGAAGACAAAATAATTGGCATGAAAAGTTATGAGGCATTAGATAAAGGTCAGATGCCAAATTAGATCAAATTATACAGAAAGGCTCTTCCTGTGATTTAATGTATCAGTAAGTAAGATATGCATATTTTACTATTTCTACCATATTCTGTACCAACATGTGAAAAAACCCAACCGAACAAAGAAAATGCAGGAAACTTAGCTTATTACCATGAATATGTCTTTCTACCAAGTTCATTCCAATTCAATCCACTTTAGCAAACTATAGGGACAATTGCCTAATTACAGGCAATAAAGGTTTTTCTCTATCAGAAGAAGTGACATGTGATATCTGATTTTTAATTATGAATAAATCTTGGTCTATTCATACCTGTAGTCTCCTAATTAACTTCTAAAATATTTATGAAGGGTTTAAGAAAACATCCCTGAATTTAATTTTATGTTTCTTAAATCATTACAGCAGTGTTGTTAATATAATAATGGCTATTATATGGGGAACTATAAGCTATTTTAATTATCCAGTTATTAGGGTATAAAACAATCCATGACTACTAAGGAAAAGAAAAATGTCCTAGAGAGCAGAATCTCAGCTGGTATATATCAGCATTTAAGTTTATAAGCTTATTTACTTGTGAACTTCTCCCCATAAGTGGTTTTCATGTCTGAATAATATTCTCACAGCAACTGTTACAGCAAACTGTAACACAAGTCATCTTTAGGTTAGATTTTTATTTTTCATTATCATTCAAGGATTAGCAAAAATATATAGTAAATGATAACTGTGCCTAACAATCTATTAAGTATTATTATGTTCATATATATGATCCAAAATACAATGCTGCTTTAATGTTTATAAATATGTGCACATATGCTAGCAAATAAGACACGTACTTACAGGTTTAAAAATTGGTAATCAATATATCGCAATGGGTCAAATTATCAGCAAATTTTTTACTAATTTACAGTAGAATATTTCGTAATCAAAAAGAGAGGACTTATTTCCCAATCTATAGCGTGTCTATACTGTACACATATTTTTCAAATAGGAAAATGTGAGAATGGATGTGGCGGCAGCACACATTCATTATTTGTGCAGACATACCATTTTCAGCAAGCTAAGTAAAAACATTCAGCAGCAGCAATGTGTGGGAAAATATTTTACGTACAAGAGCTCATTTTCATATGGGTTCATTTTTACGGTAATTTTTTTGGAGACTAGGGAAAAAACGTCTGGATAAAGTTGGTTTTAGCCTAGGTTACTTGTGGGAAAAAACACATGCACAGACACCCAACTGCCACTGAATAACATTGTTTTTGATCAACCAAATATGTGTGCTTGAAAAAACATACCATAAATATTATTTGGAGGCAAAAAAATGATCAAACAGGATACAAGTGCAGGTTTTTATTTTGTTCATAAAAAGACTTTTCAGAAACTGCAGAGTTTTTAGTCTGACAGTGTGTACTTGCACACATAAAGCAAATGAAAGTCTGAAAGATGAATTCTCCCATTCACAAACAATCTAAAGGGGAAGTATGGAAAAAAGATTATACTGTTTAATGTATTTGTATATAGCATTATAAGGGCTATGTAAGACTGTATTCTGGTTTTAAAGAAATATAGCATACCAGAAAATGGTATTATATTCTCAGATGAATCCACCATTATAATAAAAAACAACTTATTTGATTTCAGGGAAATACACCTTCTACTGATTATGGAACATAAATTCACTTTACACTTTTGAAATGCATCCAAAAGAGCTGAATCACAGTAATTTTCAGTGGAAATACCAATAAACAACATGGTTTTACATGCATATGTAAAAATTAAATACTTGTTTAAGGCTAAAATGTGACTAAACCATTTTAAATGGCTTCTCCATTTCACAAACCGCAAGCACTTACACAAAATTAGTCAGCTAAGGCATCTAATGATTTTAAAAAACACTGAAACAATAACCATAAAACTTTAACCTCATCCTTAACCTCATCCTGCCATGCACTTACTCATGCTACAGATTTACATGTATTTAGTATAAGTAATTGTATTGATACTACTCTATCATTCCTCCCCTGTTCCCTGTTCTTGCTTTATGACACTATGTCTACTGTTAGATCTCATGCTAAACCCAACTCGCAATAATAGTGTCAAACAGTGAATAATGCAACTCTACGTTTGTACATCTACAAATAGTGCACCGATATTCTCTATGCCCATCTCCCACCTCTTCCACCGTGGTTTTAGGTGCAAATTACTCAAAGTTTTGTTTGCAAGCTTGGCTTCACGCCATGTGGCTATTTCCATTGAACCTCCTGAGCTTATTTGCAGTGGGTAACGTCAAGGATTTGACTGGTACATGTCTGCAAGCCTGGGACCTCAGTTCATTTCCTAACGAAGGGGGCATGAAGTGATGGGAGAGGGCAGAGGGGAGATGGGGGAGCGTCTCCTTTCCACCTGCACAAAGAATGCGTGCTGAAGCTCACGTATGGAAGATGAATGAACAATTAACTTCTACATGGTGTTGCAATACATATCAGTAGCTTTAACAAAAAGTGACACAAGGCCGCTGGCTCCAGCAGTGGTCTACACAAGCGTAAGGGATGTGCATGTTTTAACAGACATCAGCGCAGAGTCAGGGACAAGTGCCGAACTATGCAAGCCCCTTTCACAACCTGCCAGTTTTGCTTTCTTGAGTGTTTAGACGAGCAATTGCTAACAGCATGCACAAGGGCTGATGGGAGTGGGGTCTCTCCCTGCAAATCTTGCAAGGAGAGGAATTAAGGGTAACATCTGAAAGAGCATTGGAGCGCTTTAGGAACGTGGGAAGTTCCAAGCACGCTTGGCAGTGCCATTTAAGAATACCCACTAAACACAGAATAGAGCTCGATTAAGGAGAAATGAGAACATGGCACCAGCTCGGGATCATTAATTGCAGGATAATGATGTTGCAACACTCAGAGAAGCTTTGTGGTGCAAATGAGAGTAAATGCAACTTGAAGCCAATGTAGTATTTTATTAATATACATACTAATATTAAATTAATATGAACTTTCATAGGTAAAAAGGAACGTCCATATACATACCTGCATGCATTTGTACATCTGTATGTGTGTGTGTGTATATATATGTGTGTGTGTGTGTGAGTCTTTCTCCAAATATGTGTGTACACGTACATAACAGCAAACAAAAAGATTTTCTGCAGAGATGTGAATAGTTTAATTTTCAAACCAGAATGTGGCATAGCATTTGTCTGGGTGTGCATACATAATCTTTGGTCACTAGTAGCTGTAGTTAAATTAGAAGCATTTCTAAGACTGTTAGATTTTTTAAGGACCATTAGTCTTTTTAGAGCTCTTGTTATGTGAATAATGAATGTGTCAATCACACTGAAAAGGATAAACCAAACTGCAAACACAAACTTTTAAAGCCTAGCTGTCTCTCTCTAAAGGAACTTTAATCTGTGCTTTGCCAGTCCGTTCGCTTATTCCTAGCTGTTGAGCAATGCGGCTGCGCTTGTTTCAAGGTTTAGCAACACTTGCAACCTAAAAATCAATTATACGAAAAACAATAAAAAATATTCTTATTGCATGCAAGGATAAACCAAACTGCAAACACAAACTTTTAAAGCCTAGCTGTCTCTCTCTAAAGGAACTTTAATCTGTGCTTTGCCAGTCCGTTCGCTTATTCCTAGCTGTTGAGCAATGCGGCTGCGCTTGTTTCAAGGTTTAGCAACACTTGCAACCTAAAAATCAATTATACGAAAAACAATAAAAAATATTCTTATTGCATGCCATAAAAAAAAAAAAAAAGATACAAAAGGAGTTTTTACCAAAAAAAAAAAAAAAAAAGATACAAAAGGTTAAGCAGAGCAGCCGGCATCTGCACACTAATGACATGATTGTTATGATAGGTGTTTGCTTTACCCTGGAGTGGTAACATTATAATTCATCCACCGCTGAATGAGTGGGGACAATTAATGCAGTCAATGTGTCCCACGTGTTCCCTGCAGCATTAACAAGGCAGCTCCAGGCCCCTCGGCAGACACGGGGCTGAAAATTGAGCCGGCTCCCCCGTTGAATGTGATCCTGATTACCTCCGCGGGGGCCACCTGCTGCTTCGTGCCTGCTGGTTTTGTGCGCTGGCCGCCTCCGTCCGCGGGGCCCCAGGGGAC
>NW_009217067.1:3578-51832 GCF_000690835.1 Fulmarus glacialis | reverse complement strand
TTAATGATTCTATGATTCTATGATGCTAACCCTTCCTGAGAGGCAGGCAGACAAGCTGGAGTGTCAGTGAATCGGTATCTGGGGTTGCAGGAGTTGACTGTGGCTGCTTGCAGAAGATAGCCTTTCACCATCTTTCAGGAGACGCCAGAAACTACACAATGAGCTGCTTTTAAGTAAATTCCAACCACTTTTTAGATTGCAATAGCTTCTCTTAGGCCAAATACAAGCCATTAGACATCAGTCCCTTGGCGAAGCCTCTCAAAAGGCAGAAGCAGCTTCTATATATACAAGTCTGTAGGAATGTCTTTTCAACTACAAACCAGCACGTATTCGTGTGGTTTGTGCCCTAAACAACAAGATGTGTGGAAAAACATGGCAGCTATGACCAGTCCTTTACACTGCTTATTTTCTGCTCGGTTGGTACTCTTTCTGCATACGTCCTACTACCTTAAAAATACATTGCTCGTATTTGACTTAATATCCACTTTACACTGCCAAAAGGAAATATGTAGAAATTAAACTGGAATCTCAGTAGACACATAACTAAACAAAGCTGAATACACTGGCTTAGGAAAAATTCTTCCATTCACTACTGAACTAAGCTGTACTTACAATTGTAGTCATAGTCTCTTCTGTCACCACCTTCAATGTGTCAACGACTGAAATGTAGCCAAGTCGCTTAGCGATGGCGAGGGCAGTGTTTCCATTCTAGCAATTGAAACATTCATAACAAAAGTTGAATGTTAGCAAGGCTAAGTGTAGAAACTGCTAATTAACTGTAGACAAATGCACAATACAGGTCAAATAAACGTTTGCATGTTGGTGATTGAAATAAAAATATTTTGGGTAGTAGTATATATAACCCTAAGTTTTTAACTCTTTACAGAAATGGGATGAAAATGAAAAGATTTTCAGATGTTTGCTCTTCTAGTTTTGGAAGAGATGATAGCATAAAGGATGTGGGGGCGATGGGAACAGGCTTCCTCTGCTCTTTTCCTCTCCCATCACACACATTTTTTCCACATTTCCCTTGCTCAAATGCTTTACGCGGGGTGAGACAACTGAGCCCGAGGGGAAAGCGGCGGCCTCGTGGCGGACCGCTGCACTTACCACAGTGAGCTCGTTGGGTGCTGCGCCGTGCTGGAGCAGGACGTTGATGATGTGGGTGTGCCCCTGCTGTGCAGCCTGGTGCAGCGGCGTGTACCCGTTCTGCAGGCACAGGAAAAGGGAAAGGCTGCAGTGGGCACGGCGCAAAAGCCGCCTCCATGGAATGAGCGAGGTAGAGGCGGAAAACTCACCTTCGTTTTGGCATTAACTTTTGCAGAATGTTGCAGAAGGAAGTTAACAGTTTTTATGTTTCCATAGTGGCAGCCAACATGCAAAGGAGTGTATCCCATCTAGAATGGATGTAAGCAATTAGTAAATGAGAATATCCCACACATCCCCTGACAAAAAAAGAAACAGACATGACACAGCAAAAATCCTGTTAAGCTTTATTTTTTTGGCCTCTGTAAAAAATCCTTCAACCTTGGGAAAAAAACACACTTCTCATGAGTGTCGATTCAAATCCTGTTCTTTGTGAACCTCTGCAAATGCCTTGTATTTCTGTAATCTTCAACACATGCAATGTTGATTAAAGATTCCTCTCCAACGGTCAGACTATCAGGTCTCTGGGGCAGAGCCCACCTTTTCAAATAAATGTGTGTATAATGCCTTGCCCAGTGAGGTTCACATGCTTGGTGCTCCTACAGTGTGATAATAAACAAATAAGTAAACAAGTAAGTAATAACAACTTTCTAAAACCAGGCATGCTGAGGGCTGCCATTTGCAATTCATCCATTCTGACTGAAACACCCGGAAGGTAAATCTAAAACAATGCAACTGATTTGCCAGCTCTGCCAGAACAATGTAGTCCTACAGAAACTGGAACACCAGCTGGTGAATTAAGGCTCTAAGACAAAAAGGTCTAATTTTTCATGTCTCTGGCCTTGTGTTATGCAAACGGGAAGAAATTGCTGTTTCTTGGCAACTGCAAAGATGAGAAAGTTGAATGTATCCTTTTTGTTCCTGTTACTTATTTTTCATTACTAGTGGACAGACTAAAAAAGTTCATCAACATTGGGACTCCCCCACCGAATTCTCTGAACACAACTACATGGCTTTTTATAGTAAATTACACACATTTTGGAATTTTTTCCAAAACCAGTTAGTACAAGAAGAATATAACTTAAAAACCTGACAAGATTTTTGAAAACTACTACTGGTTTTTAAAAACTACTCCTGGTAGCAAAGCAGGAGTCACTAGGCTGACTCTGAACTCGCTCACTTTAAAACCCACATATTTAAAATAAGTCAAACAGCATGTTGAAACTTGTTACTTGTAATAAACACTTTAATCAACAGTTAACATTTAACATACAATGCAACAAAACGAAGAGGACCAAAGCTTACTCTTGCTGCTTTTTTTCTAATCTCTAGTCCATGAGAACACTGTTAGCAGTTTTGAAAAAGTTGGACTTGAGATGCTTAATGAATTAGAAATGATTACATTATCTTTCTTGAAGTAATTATCTTTTCTGCCTTATCTTCCCTGCAAGACAATGCTATCTCTTCTTCCTTAACAAACATAATCAATCTAGAGCTGTGCAAAGGGCAGTTCGGGAGATGGCTACCTCTAAACGGGACACTTGTTATTTTTCTCCATGGCATGCAGAGAGGCCACTTTTCCCCAAACCTCCCCCCCACTCACACTAACAGCTTGATGGCTTTCCAGCAGATGCTTTGCTTGGCTCAGAGGGATGGATTAATGGGCTTCCCCCTCTCTTGAGGTGAGTCATCGGGATTCCTTTCCCCTTTAAAGGTCAGGTTTCATGGGCCCACTTGACGGGCTCTGAGATGCCAGAAGGGTCAACTTAGCCAATGTTCACATGGGGCTTCCCCGTTTTGCAAGCAGGATGAAACTACACTGCCAGTGTAATATGTCCTTTTGCTACTCTGTGGGACTTCCAATACAGTGTTGGCCCCATACTCTGTTACCAGTTTTTATAGAAAAATTAATTGCTAGGCTGTAAAAATCATATCTGATATGAGGAACACAAATACACTAAACACATAGTAAAATACACTGCAAACGTGCACTGCTGTTAATCTACAAGAATTCTGCTTTCGGAAAAAGGGTAAGATGTGAGGCTGTCTGAGATCATTAATTCCAGTGGCAGAAAGGTCAGTTATAATAAATATGGGGAAGCACAGCCACGGTGCATGTCTTGGCTGCTGGTAGAGTCCAAAGCAGCAACATGGACGGAAGGAAAATACACTACTTGGGATTGAACGATCTGGAACTAGATCAAAAAGCCAATCTTGTGGGTAGAAACACTGAAAGATGGGCTGGTCTTGTATTGACCAGGCTCCTGCTCTCATCAGTGTTTAAAGGTGAAAAAGTGCCTTTGCTTTCCTGCTCTGAGAAGAAAAGCCTGGTGCCCAAGAGGTAGAGGCACACAGGGGGTTAAAATCTGCAGCCTGTCATCCTTCATTTGTACATCCATGTCAGTGAGGTGTGGCTAGGTTAGACAACTTGGTCAAAAGCACTGAGGAGGCAAGTCGAAGGTCAGCCTGGGGTTCAGGAGTCAGTACTACACCACATGTTCAAACCAGGAGGTCAAAACTGCTCAGAAGAAAGAAAGAGAAAACCTCAATTGTGAACTATTTCCACTAGAGGGAAGTTCCAAGTGTCCATGGGTTTAGACACACCATTTTCTTCATGTCACTTTGCTTCTGATACTACTTCACACAAGGTTACCTAATTTCCATTGTGTTAACACATGCTAGGAGATGGTAGCTGTACCAGTTACTTTAAATTAGGGTGTGTGTTTTTTCTTCAGTTAATTATATACCCTTTGCCATCTAAAGAAACTACTAGCTTTGACAACCAGGACGAGTTAATCATTGCAAGAAACAGCGCCAGATCTAAATTCCATTGGCATCAGCAGAATGAAACTTTCCATTGACTTATATGAACATTGGATCAGATGCCAAATGACTACAAGGAACTTTTCCCGCAGAATAGTTGCACACGGTGGTAAGAGCCTGAGCGCTAGCTAAAATGTAATCATCATTAACTGAACACTGGGACCTCATCTTACAGTTACTGTTAGTTTAGGGTTGGCCTAGTAACTTCCTAGCGGTGCCCAGGGTCTGAATTTGACAGGGCTCCCTAAGCTGGCCAGAGTCTTGAGTCTTCAGCAGAACGCTGAGCATACTCACAGCCAGGGACCTGAAACGCAGCTTCTGCGGCCCCTGCTCCTACATGTCCAAAGATAAACTCAGATTAAAACATGGCCAAACTATCAAAACATCAGCTAACAAAAAAATGCTGTGAAACCTCTTCATACAAGAACTTAATTCCCTTCTCCCCCTTCAAAATACAGGCCTCTTAACATGACCTGCAAGGTCAACAAAAATCAGACATCATAAAACCAAGTGGGGAGATGAATTCCAAAGTCAAGGGCCACCTGCCGGGAAACCCCTGCTAATAACGCTAAAACATTAAAATCTGGAGAGTATCAGAGAGCCAAGACCAGCTGATCTCAACTTTCCCTTTGAAGTGATCTGTAGAGGCTCCTCTCTGCAGCCTGTAAAAATGAATATTGAAGAAGGAGCTATCAACCCCCTGATACTTACTGCGGTACATCAATTTCCTTCTACAAATGGTATATACAAAGATTTACATGTGGTACCTTCATAAATGGCTAGAGGAGTAATTATTGATGCTCTTTGTCACTCCTGACCAGCCTGCTATTTAAATCAAAGACTAAGTGAAAACTTTTTCTCTTTCCCCTCTAAATGCATGGTAGAAATCAATAGATTTCCATGGTGACATGGTCACTATTCTCCCTGCTACAGCTCTTGGTGTCCCAGAGCTGAAGCTGAAGGAGGCTCCCTCCGAAGGTCTTGGTGCTGCTGGCCTGGTCAGGTATGGCAGCTGGAGGCGCGTGCACTAAAAGGCAGCTTCTCTGCTACAGGCATCACGCACGTCCTGGGTAGCGATGCGGGCACCTGCTAGCCTGGCAGCAAAATACCAGTCTCCCGTCTGAACTCCCTGGAGGGGCCTGGGAACTTTAAGTTTGCTATACCCTGTGGTCATCTCACATCATGTCGTGCTTGATGAGGCAGTGCCTAATGCAGCACACAGTCACTGACAGCAGAGTGACAGAGATCTGACACGGCAGGTCACATCTCACTGGGTATGTTAGACCTTATCAGCCACCAGAGGACATCTTTCATGTTTATTGTCAGGAATGTTTGTAGTGAAGGCATTGGTCAAAATAAAACTGATTAGCAAAATGCCCTTTTAATGCCCGAGACCTGGAAAAGATATCCTTTGCTTCTCAGCTACAGTCCAGATTCCTGCATTCAACTGTTTCTAGCTCAGGAAGGTATAACATTTATATCCCAACATCCTCATGGAAAACAGATATTCTGTTAACTTTTCTGAAACACTCCGACTGGCAGATTCTGCAATTACACAACAAAATTAACAATAAAAGGAGTAATTCTCATGGCTACTTGAGCTTGCTACTACCATTCTCTATAGAAATGTGTCCAGGAGGCTAAAATATTTTGCTTCAAAAGCTATTAATAATTTAAAAAAAACAAACAAACAAAAAACCAAAAAAACCAACAACCAAACAAACCCAGCCCCACAATTATACACATTTCTGTACAGCAGTTTAGGTTCAGAGTTATATTTACTGGCAAAGTGCCAAGGGACTTAGCAGGTATCCTAATATTACAAAAGTTACTTCCAAGAAAATCAGGGCTTTTGTTTAATACAGCTCTAACACGCATCACCTTCTGGCAGTCAGCTGCCATGCTGCTTCTAGCTGTTTTAAAGAATGAGCAGCAATATGGGAGTTAGCAGCTGGGAAGGGCTTATCAGAAGCCACAAGAATAAGTGCCAAAAAAACCCCAAAAGTCAGAAATATTGAGCTTTTCAATTCTAATGGAACACACAAACACAAAGCATCCTTTACTCTCTTGCCCTTCAAGTTTTTTGAGGGAAATGGTCACAAGCCTTGTATATCATGTCAGTGAATTACTTTAATATCCTCCACTGGTAATAACCATAAATCTTAACAGCTTGAATTACTGCATCTTTCTAGTCATGCTGACTCTCAAGCTGCTCTGTTTTTGTTTTTCTGCTGTAAATGTCAGAAAATGAAGCTACAGTATTATTGTTGATAAGGCTAGAAAATGCTCTAGATCCAAAGATCACAAAGGCATCCAGCCTTGATCGGATGAAACAGGCAAACCCATGTGTACATACACACTTCACTGCTTTGCTGAATCGGGGCCTAACATATTGCAGTACCTCGCAAAAGTTCATTATTGCACATTATTAGGCTGAAAATTTCCACACAAATGTCTTGATAACAACTGAGCACATACCAAAAGCCAAGGAGAGAGAGATAATGTACCACGAAGATATACCGAAGATATCTATATTTGAGTGTTCGTTCTGTATGAAAGCAATTCTTCTCAATAGCACTTCCCACCCTCCCTGCCTCCTTCCTATCTCTTTCTGCATCTGAAAATTAGATATTCCAATGGAAAAACTGGATTGCTGTTATGAACCACTGTAGCACTCAGGCTGGTATGGGGCTCCTGTCAGAACAAGGCAGGCAGACCTGAATAAATCGCCCTGAATAAATCTGAAATAAAAGGCCAAACTCAACCTCCAGAAGAACATCATGACCTCTCAGTCACCATTATCTCCTACCAATACTACAGTTTTAGGAACAAAGGACAGTTTAATACTGGCTTTATTTTCCAGACAGTCGTCAACCAGGGACTGTGAGACCATCAATTCCCCTAGGAGAGGCCCAACACCAAGTGCAGTGTAGCAACTGTTTGACTAAAATGACCTGCACTGAGATCAAAGCTCCAAATCCTGCTCTTCATCCTTGACTGAACCAGCACTCTTCTGTCGTCAGTCTTCCTTTGCCAGTCCATCACAGTAATGTAGTATCCTACAATAATACTATCCAATGGGATAAACAGTTGAAAAATGACATGTGGAGACCTGCTGAGCTGTGAAACAGTATTTACTAGTGCCAACTCTCAGTACAAAAGCCCTGCAACAAAACCAACATCACATGTACCATTATAGCTTTTATACGCTCAAGATGACCACAAGAGAAGAAATACCTGCTCACAGCCATGGCTTCAGGTTGACTTTTAAGTCCCAATATTACGTGTAAGATGAGCATTCCTTGTGTTAAGCGTGATACTGCGTAACACAGAGTTTCAGCATCAAAAACTCTTTAATATACCTAAATTCAGACACAAAAATGTAATGTCAGAATGGACAAAAACTGCTGCCTTTGCAGTGGGACCCTACTGTGCCTTCTATGAACACTGAATTCAGTTTTTAAAGCTTCCTAAATGTGAAGGGTTTTGAAGCAGCTCTGAAGCTTCACCACCTGAAGGGCATTTTAGTGTTGTTACTTTTCCAGCATTCTATTATTTGCTTCTTGCATATTACGGTAAGGTGTTTTCTGTGGCTTATCAATTGGAGCTCAGTCTAACATGGCTAGGCTTAAAACCACATAACAAAATCCCATCTTCAAGTGGCAGGAGCAGCCTTGTGGCCTCTCAAGCACTAGTTCTGGTGTGCTAAACCAGTGTTGTTTACTCTTCAGCGTTGACTGAGACAGACTCCTGCAGCTCTGGGATTAGAGGCTATTTAGTTAATTGATGCAGCAGAACCAGAAGGATCCCATAACGCCATCAATAAATGGACTTCAAAACCAGCAGCTATTCTTCCTTTTATGCCTTTTTCTACAACAAACTTCAGGAAAAAAATTTCTTGAGAGGGAAACCACTCCAAGAACGAACCACAGTTGCAATGGTTCAGGTCTGAGAGCAATTTTGAGTTTCAAGTTTTAGTGCCAGAAGTGATCTTAATCATACAGAACTAATCTCCTGCACAAAAGATTTTCTGTAGTATTAGATTTTTTTCTTCCCTGCTGTAGCTTCAAGATACAAAATATGTTTCTTTCCAATCTTCTCCTCTAATCACCTGAAAACCCCCAATTGTGTGTGGCCCTCAGAACCTGAGCAGGAGTAAGAACTCCCATGTGTCAGAACTGCAAACTCTAGATGTTTTCACAGGGAGTGTAAGTTATATATAAATGATGATTAAAGACCATGTACCAGAGATGGAAGATGATAGCTCATTGGTCCCTACCCAAGAAGTTGAATGACCTGCTAAGATATTAAGTATCCTCCCTCTATTGACAGATACTGTGCTGGAGTGACATAACCGATGCTTACTTAACCTGGGAAAATGAGGAATATGATAAGGAGAGAATCTAAACAAAGAAAAAACAAAGAAAAAAAGACTACTGAATAGTCATCTAGACCACAATAACTGAGGTAACAAAAGCATATGGATGTGAAATTGAGAGAAGAAAACAGAAGGTTAGTGGTGACGCTGCTGGTAGCAGAGATCCCCAATATAATGCCACTCTAAGTTGTGTGGCTTCACTGACTTTTAAGGCATGGATGGCCACATCTCTGCCACTGTATGTCCAAAGTCATGAATCTGCACTGGACATGCTGGACGGTATCGTGCAAACATGCAAGCACAGCAACAGTGCTTCTGAAGCCAACTCAGCTGTTGCTGTATCTTGCTCACCAGTTTTAGAGGCAGCATGCACAGACCTTTTATTCCCATAGAACAGTTAAGCCATCTAAACAAGAGAGCTTGTAACTACAGAGCTGCTACTTTACAAGCCAATCATCTAAACTTCACCTGCATAGAACATGAGGTCAAGGCATGGTAGTTCTTACAGCATAACACTTTTCCATCATTGTAGAAGTTCAGAGCTTGTCAGCTTTTTCCTTAGGAACTCAAGATGATCATAATTTTATCTAGAAACTATTCTATGCTAAAATACATGGTAGTGCATTGGCACTTTTCTTATATCACAGGCGGTAGTGAGTGGATATCTGGCAGACGACCTCCATGGGGCTGACTGTGTGGAGCCTGGAGGGCTCACCGCTGCACAAACCCAGCAGATGGGACTCTGCAGAATCCAGTGAATAAGCATCAAGCTCACTCCACTCTAACACAATCCTGCAAGGCATGTAGGCACTTTCTTCCTAAGGAGCAGACAGTCCCCTACAGCAGAGAGAGCAAATTAGCATGGTAGGCAGAAGGACAAGCCATTGCAGGTGTTCTTCGCCACAGAAGCCTAGAGGATTAATAATGCACATTTTCCCAGACAGGTGATTTGTTACACCATGAAGTAGTTCTGCTTAAATACACTGTGACTTTGCCTGACCTATGAGTCCCTGCCCTGCTTCCTGACAACTATGGGGCAGTCCCATGGAAGCAAATGTGCACTGGGAAACTATTCTTTACTTGCACTAGTTACATATATAACTGAGGAATGAAGGTGAACAACAAGGGACTTGCTGTTGTTTTTTTTTTAAATTATATGACTGTTATGGATGACAGGATTCATGCTGCAGACAGTCAAATATGACTGCATTTTTTTCCCTGTGCATGGTTTTACATACTGACTAGTTCAATTTTCAGAGATACAATTAAGAAATTCAGCTCAGAGGAGATCTCTGAATGAGAAACCGAAGACCCTTTTCTGTGTGTCTCTACAGAATGACATGCCTGCTCCACCACACTGCAACCCTGCCAGGCTTAAAGTTTAGTACAGACCTTGCAACTGTGCCAGGCTGGCCCTGAGACCCAACAAACACGCCCTGCCTCTCAGCTGTGACAGTATCTCAGACGTTTCCACCATGCTAATGTGAGTAAAAGGCAACTAGTCCAGAGCTGGATCCTATTTGGACATTGGAGAGCAGGCAAAGGGGACACATGACTGCCTGCACCTGTCCATGTAAATGTCTCCTTAGACTACTTACTATTTGTGGGACAGAGAAGAGTGGAAGAAAGGCAAACACTCACAGATAACTTGTATGGGCTAGGAGGCGATTCGGCTCTGACCAAGTTAAAAGAACAGGTTCCGCAATGTCTTGCTACAGAAACCAATACCTGGTAGGAACTGTCTCCAGAAAGGCAATCATATACATCTGAGGAAATCGTGCAAAGAATGAACCAGCGCAGACCTCATCTGCTGCTGGATGATTTAGCAGATAAGAACCCAGACTGATTAATCTGTAAAATATAGGCTGAGGATATGTTACAAAGGTATGAAGCTGGAGAAGCTCCTGGGATTTCAGCAGAACTATTTCAGTTTCATGTCAGAATAATGTCATTGAAATAAGTTGCCGGTACAGTTGGAATTACACGGTAGAAAAATCACATAACAATGACTTTTCCCTCTGCCACAGATTATAATCAGCTGAGCTGCAGCCAGAGATGATGATGGATTCAGCCCTTTCTGAAATGTCAGTGTAATGATAGAATGATAATATTGCTGGACAGTCTGACACACCTGGACATTTCTGGGATGCAGGCACAGCACCTAACTTGTGGTGCACACCTAGCAGAGAATTGTGAAAGCTGCTACTCTGCACAAAGGGTGCAGGTCAGATTGTGAGACTTGGTTCATTTAGCTGAGTTGATCAGCTACAGCCCAAGTATTGGATCACAACTGATTTCTTATCCAGCTAAAGGAATGACTCCGAGATCTAGACAATGTATCACAAATGTAAGAATAATCAACACTGAGATCATTATCATTAAATTCTGAGCACCGTATACACTGTTCGTGAGCATAAAACCATTTGTACACAGGCTCTTGGAATTTACTCACAACATCGCTCTTAAAACCAATACTGTGAAGTGGGAGGCGTCATTGCTTGGGGTCTCAAAAGCATCCCCAAGCACCTTGGAAAGTCAGGTCTCTTATTTAGGAGTCCAAATATTTGCTTTAGGCAAAACTATTTTTAGGCAAGTAAATCTGAAATGGAACACCATCACATATATGTATTTCATACCAGAAAACAGTGATAAAGAACTTCAAATTTGTCCTCAAGAGCTAAATGTTTCATCTCTAATATTATTTTTGAAGGTAGAGTAGAGCAATATTTACTGACAACCTAACAGGTTAATGTTTACCATCAGGAGAACAACGGTCTAGTCTGAACTTGGGACACCAGAAAAAGTCAGTTCCCTAGAATGTACCCATATGATGAAATAGCTCGCCTCACTATGCTTTGCAAAACAAAGTGGCTTAGAAATTCAGAGGGATGCAGTCATGAAGGCTGAGTCAAGCTGTAGGAATAGGGGGTAATCTTTATAAATGAACAACGGCTTTACTTGCAGAATCATATCTATGGATGGCTATTTAGCATCAGCTCAGGGAAAGGAGACTACTTCATTTCATAAAGTCTCTGAAGTCATGGGAAAAAGTATTAACTATGCCTACATTGTGTTCACATTGTTTCTCTTGCTGTAAATACAGATGTCTTAAGTAACAGTTCTCCTGTGTTTTTTTTTCTACTGTCAGCTGAATGGAAAGTACATGCAACATGTAAAAAATACCAAAAGCAGATGAGAGTTTGCATATGGTGAAAGATTATATGACCCTCTGCAGAGAGAGTGCAAGCTTTTCTGAAAGTTTCCTTACATAAAAAACAGATCAATCCCACCTACCTTCAGTGAAACACAATAGTAGGATACAATCTAAATCTACATTGATCTAAATATTTGTCAAGAAATAAATTTACTGCTCAAAGACTGAGCATAACACTAAACATTCAAGTTTACATATTTTCAGTTTTCAGAATATATTCTATAATAATTTATTACATGGAGTGTTTCTCTGCTGTTATTTCAGTTTCACCTTGAAATTGATTACTAGTCCAGTCTACAGGCTCATGCCTCCCTGAAAGGAAATAATACATGTTGACAGTGGTGTTTGTACCTTCGTCTGTGCATCAACAGCAGCCCCTTGGTTAACAAGAACCTCTGCTACATTGACTCTATCCTCTTGAGCAGCCAGGTGGAGTGGCGTCAGTCCACTCTGTAAATTAGAAGCAACAAGTTAACAATCTTTAGAGGAGGGACATGAATAATAAAATGCAAATTCAGTTATCAGTAAGACTCAAAACATCCTACTGAATTTAAAGAAATTATAAATTCTACTTTCACTGTGTAATATGCTTCCTAATCACATTTTGATTTGCAAGAAAGTACAATTTGAAAGCCAGAAAGATAATGTTTCTTTTAGACAAGGAACGTTTCTTCATGCAGCGTTCAACGTGGGGTAGCAAATTATAGCACTTTAAGAAAAAGTCGCGTAGTATTTTTTTATCTCCTGACTAATTCACTTCCTTAGAATGAGTAAGATTTTAAAAGAAATATTGAATTATTGTTTACACTTCTACAAGTTTTCTAGAAGTAACATTCACTCAGATTTATCCTTACCTTTTACTCCTCTACTTGATCATTTTCAAACACAAACAGAAAAGATAAAACTACATTTCTCTGAAATCAGGTCCATTTCTCTCCACCCCGGGAGTATACAGACTTGCTAGATGACGTGTACTGACACTCTTACTTTTTGGATAGCTCATTATTTTTCTTATCTGAAACTTGAGATCTAAAATCCTTAAAACCTCAGAAAGTTATGCAACTTTCTGCCACATAAAAGACCTCAGGTAAAAGGGGTAGAAGAGAGAATCTGCTGAGAGGATGTTGTTAGGAATGGGAAAGAATATACTTTACTTGCAAATAACAGTTCTTTTTCTCTCCTCCTGTTCCTACTGTCTTTAGCACCGGTGACAGAAGAGTGGGTGGCAGCAGCTGGCACATCAGGGAGAAACACTTGCTAAGTTTCCTACCCTTGAACCCAAACTCATGTCCACAGTGGACTCGCTACCAAAGGCAGTAACTGCTGAGAGCATCCCACTGTACTGCACTCAAACATGCAATCCTGATAACAATCCAGCTTAGGTGGGTCACATTACACAAATATGTAACAGTAACCAACTGTAAATTACCTAATGGAGCCTGGATATTATGGGCCAAATCTTCTAAAAAAGATTTAATAAGTGCTCAGTGCCCACAGTGGGGCTCTGAGCATTCAGCTCCCAACCATTCTGTGGATCCTGAAGAAAACAAATGCTCTTTTTATTCCCGTTGCAAAACTCTAAAGTTAGTGTGCTTTAAATATCTGGCTTCAAATATAGGTGCTGAGCTCGGAGGAAACGTGCACCCCTAAGTGAGCACAAGGGAACTATTTTCAGAAGGTGGTGTTATCAGTATAATGAGAAACTAGAGATTACAATTGAACAGTAACAGATTGAAGGATCTTGCAGGTAATTAACCTCTGGTGGGACTGAATCAAAATGCCAAGCAGCTGCAATCAGGCTCTCTGTATTAGCCTTAGCAGCAAAACCATGATAGACAATGTGATACAGAATGTGTACATGGCAAATTGCCCTGTGGGGATACAAAGTACATCCTGCACTGCATAAGCCCACACACTTGATTGTTGATTTTTTTCCCCAGTCTCAATCTGCAAGAGAAGCTTCCTGAAGGAGGGCCCAAAAATAACCAAACTGAAAGTTAGAAACAGGAAAACACAGCAACCCTGTGCAGCATCACCCACAGCCTCAGAGGACACCGAGTCTTTCTACCTGCTGAGAATAAGAAATATTTTCTGTGAAAAACTTGTCTCTTGCCTTCCTACTTTAGCCACATAAATCCATACTGAAACTGCACTTTACAACATCCTGATGTCTAGTGGGGCATTTAAAGAATTAAGGCTGCACATTTGCTAGAAACATTACTATAGAGCAGACTTAATAGCCTATAAATTCATACATATAGAAACTAAAATCTACCAACTTCCCTTTCCTGCTCCCAGGAGAAATTACACTGAAAGTCACTGTGCTCTGAGGAACACCCTCTGGGAAGGAAGAATCACTTATATTAATGAACAAAATCTCAGACAACCTTGCTGTTATTATCCTATGAAAAAAAATCATCTTCCCTTAACAAGTTGGTTGTTACCACTGCTTAATGGGCAGGCATATATCTAGAGGCTCACAAATGACATGCGCTGACCCCACTAACCGCTGCAGGGAGGAAGACGTTTTCTCTCTGGGCATGTTTTGGTAGACTAGCCAAACATGGAAGGAAGGGAGATGGATTAATAAGTTCCTCTGCAGCATGTGCTATCATCAAAACTTGGGTACTATGAAATACAGTTCATTCAATGTGACATGCCATGCTGCATGATGCTCTCTTTGCTAGAAGAAATGATGACGTGTATTCAAACACCTGCAGTGGTTTTCAAAACCTGCAGAATCACAGTTGACAAAATTTACTTGCAGGCCCCTGTCCTTCTCATTACCGTGTTTGTTTATTGCCTTCGCACCAAGCAGGGGGAATATTTACCTTGTTGCTGAGATTTACATTAGCATTTCTAGTAAGAAGCAATGACACCATGTCCACATGGCCATCCTGAGAGGCAAGATGTACAGGGGCGATACCCTGTCTGGTTACGGCATTGGCATCAGCACCATATTCCAGCAGTGTAGTTGCTATGTCCATCTGGTTTTTCTTGGCAGCTATGTGCAGTGGCGTATAGCCATTCTGTCAACAGAAAGCACTTCATTGCAAGCTACTCATAAAACAATGTGATAAATCACTTTCCTGTACCTACCTGACTCTATGAAAGTAAGTCATTAGTTCTAAAAATTCTGTCAAACATAGTCAAATACAATATTAACTAATTGTACAAATGAATATATCAGAGCTTTAAGCAATCTGTTTTTGAAAGTACTGCTACAAATAGGAGGATTCTGAAAAAAACTTTCAAATTTGGGAAAAAAATATCAGAAGAGCACAACCTATAGCAATAGGAATTTGAGTTTCATTTCACAGACATTTGCTACTTTTCCTTAAATGTACATAAAATCTTTAACAAACAGAAGAGCAGGATGTGTGTTCATAACTCGGAACAGCTGTTATTGTTTGGTTTTTCCCCCCATTTCCCAGCGTGAATGAAAGTATTATGTACATGAAATATGGCCTTTCTTGAAGGATTTACCCTAACCTTACTAACAGGCTCTTTTTGTTCAGATTAAGGAAAATTAAAGCATATAACTTTAGGGTCTTGCATTCTTTATTTTTTTATTCGTTCCAATACATGTACCTACTGAGCCCACTACTAAAAATAAAAATGCAGTATCTATTGCATGATAAAATTTTACAATTCCGAAAAAGGATGGATTTGGCAGAAAATAGATAAATAGTTATAAAGAATAACTGGATTAGCACGCAAATATCAAAACATTGACTACAGTATGAACAGCTTTTGGTACAGATTGCAATGCCTGTTTGATCAAAGAACTTCATCTTTCAGAAATGTATTCATCCTCATTTTAAAGCAAGTGCCAAATGTGCACACGTATGCATGTGACTAAGGAAGAAGGTCGGGGGGATGAGACCCTAGCTGCATAAACCATTTCGTATGGTATCATAAGTACCCTGGGCATCCCAGATTACACAGCCCAATAAAAATCTATCTAAAGGCACAAAACATTCACCTGGCTTGGCTCCTCCCTGCGCCCTCTGGGGCAGCAGGGTTGGACTATATGGGAAGGCAGGTCACAACAGATGCAGGGCAATGCAGGTAGGAGCAAAGAATAAATACACAGGGGCACAGAAATTATAACAAGAGAGCTTTAATAGTAATCTGGAAGTGAGAGAGACGCAGAGCACTAACTCCGTGTGGAAAAGGTTCTGTAACCTTCAAAATTCAATGCAGATTCAGTTCAGACCTTAGATAGCAAGATATTTCAAAGCACCACCCGGGAAACACAGTGCCACAATTAATAAGGTAAGTATGTGGCCACTGAATTTTCACTTTGAAGATAAAATGCTTCAGGAAAAACAAACACAATCCTCTCCCTTAGACTTCCTGCATGAGACTGACATGTAAAACAGACATCGCCACATGAGCACTTACTAAATCCTAAGTACTACGTGCTAAATCCTGCTTATATGCTAAACTCTGTGTATTTTAAATGGAACTCATGTATATTTTGTAAAATAACAAATGCAGTTTTCAAGCTATTTCCTCAGAAATGGGCATATGTTGTTTCAGTGGAATGGAAAGCAGCAGGTTGCCAACAGAAGGCAAAAAGAGAGCTGAAAAACAAAAGCTGAAATTCAGCTCAATCTCAGTCTGCATCTTCTCCTCATGATAAGGGCTGTGCTCTGTCACTACGCATAGATGCAGAAGGGAACGGAGAAGTTTGGAAGGAAGGGTATTGGGTTATTCTGACTGCCAGGGAAAAGAGGTAAAAAAGGAAAGAGGTTAAAGATGAAGGGACAGAGAAAAACCGAGGCTTTGAAGGCAGGAGGGGAGAGGAAGAGAAGCATTGTAAAGTGGATGCCAAATTAAAATTAGGCACAAGTCTAATTTTGGCCTATAAAAAGGAAGAATGGTTCATCAGAATATCTGTTTGTATCACAGTGCTGTACTCTGACACGGCCAGTTCCCGTACCCTTTCACCAATTTTCTTCAAAGCAAATACTGCTAGGCCAGGCTAATGAGCCAGTCCTAAGATCAGTGTTAAAGACAGGAGTGTCACAGAAAAAAGCAACTGCTGATGAAACTAACTGTGGAGCCAGTAATGAGATATGACATAACACATTTATTTATTAGACCACATTTACAAAAGAAATGGGAAATCATCTGCTGTTACCAACATCATCTTTCAGATGACTGCACAGTGGGTGCCTAAAGCAACAAACATGCTACCGTTAATTTTATTTAGTATTGACGCTTTACTCAGTGTTGCTGTGGCTCACTTGCCGCAGAATACTAACAAATGCTTTCTTTTAGAAAGACTTACAGCTGGCACTTGAAGGCCTGAAGTAGCAGCTGCAAAACTGTTCTGTTACAGATGGGGAAGCTAAGATGACCTGACACATGAGTTTGTGTAATATTATACCATAGTCTATAGTGCTTCCACCTTGGTTTGGACTTCCCAAGCCCTTGGCAGTGGCTGCCGCAATCCCTGTCCCTACAGGATGCACAGCTTCCACTGGCAGCTTCTTTCAGCGAAAACTGGGTCAGTGCCTTCTCATCCCCTTCAGAAGGCCCTTTCTTCCCCACAGTGGCATTTAAGAGTGCTGTGTTGCAGTAGTAAAAGATCAGAGATCACTCCAGTTCACCTCCTGGGGCACGACTCTGGCAGATTGCCACTATCGACATTATTGATTTTAGACTGCGCCGTTCCTGCTGGCTATCCGTGTTTATTTAACTTTCCTCTCTTTTGCACTATAAGCTCGGGGACCTACCATGTATGACAGACTCCATCCTCTTCTTTAGCCATGCAGAAGGCCTCTAGTGTTATGGCTGTATTCAGTCATGTGTGAGAGGAAGGCAATCAAGGAGAGCTGTCTGTCTATCTACGATACTGGCTTTTCCACTAGCTCTCCCTTTTCCACAATGTTTTTTTGCAGTGATTTTAGGAACGTATCTGGGTTGTTTCAGATGGGATATTTAGACTGCATTTACTGCAAGTGTGCACACCTGAACCTACATATGCTTCCACCCTGTTTTACTCATTGCTGCTGTTCAACTATCGATTATTGATCCATACTTAAAACTGGGTTCCTCAAAAGATATAGACACTCTAAGCTTCTCTAAATTCTTTCTTCTACTCAGAACTAGAATACATTTAAGTATTTATTCTTTCACATCCCCTGAAATCTTACATTATGTGTTGCCTTGCCTACAGTAAATTGCAATCAAAGCAGGGCTGTGACTAGTTGTTTTATTTTCTCACCAGTCTATTTAGTGGTAGAAGTATTGTGAAGCACATTAATAATTACATACATTGTACTGAGAAACATATCACACCTCGGAAGTCATCCTGTGGCACAATACAGGAGAACTACCCCTGTTTAGCAAAGCATTAACTCCAAGCTTGCCCTGCACAAATGTTAAGATGCAATGATGTAAAGTTGGCTGCCTTAGAAAAGGTACTAAGGAGACCGGACAAGTGAAAGCAAGGCTCAGTATTTGCTGAGACAGAACTTTATTGAAACTAGAGATTTTAAATGTCTCTACATCTATATTTGCTTTTTTACTGCTATTTTATTCACCTGCAGAATTATTCTAACAGCTTTACGTGGTTGTGAGACGTTAATAAACAAGGTCACTGAGCCCCCTGTAATTGCAAACATATACAGTCTAGAAAGAACAGAGGGAATAAAGTGACACAAAAAGCCTAAGTATTGTCCCCCAGAGTGGCCAGTACTTGTACCTTGGCAGATGCATGAGGTGAAGCTCCCTGGTCCAACAGTAGGAGTGCCACTTTTTGATTATCGTAGTGTGCCGCTACATGCAGTGGTGTTAAACCGCTCTAAAAACACATGCAGAACAAACAAGTGCTGTTACAGACCCTCTCCAGGGAAAACTTAAGAGTTTGGAAAATCAGAGTAGATAAGGTGAAAAAACACCTTTGTTATTCATTCATGTTTCCAGAGACTTTGATAACTTTGGAACCAAAAAATAAAACAGAGATTTGAAAATCTGTACTGAGCTGTGAAAGCCCTTTTCACTTTTCCCAGGGAAGATGAACAGAGAAGCACATATCTGTGCTGCCCTCATGACAGAGCAGGTACGGAATTTTGACCCTGAGGTCACACCCTCAGCAATGTTTTTCTTCTACTGCAGTGGATAAGTAAACTGTCCCTTGGATCTGTAAAAATCCAAGCTGGGCTGGTTTAAAAAGCTTGAGTTCCTTCTGGGCTTTGCCCCCTGTCATGAGACCTGGGGGAGCAGAGCCAGCTGCCTGAATACTCTGATAAGGACTGTAAATAGTCTGGGCAGGAAGGTAGGGGAATGGTTTGTCTCCATTCCCCTGGATGGGTACAGAGAGGACGAAATTTTGTTGTCAATTAATGACAATAAAAGTCACTTTTGTCAAGAGTTTGCTGACTTCTTGGCAGCCCCAACAGGGACTGCAATATTACATGAAACCTATTCCAGTTAAACCCAGGCTGTGGATACTAGCGTGATGGTAAGTAGGTAGAAGGATATTATTAGAATATTATGTGCATTTAGATATTCGCTGTGCAAGTGGCAGTGGCTTCTTCTGTCCTACCTTTCCAGAAGCATCAGGAGATGCATTCTTCTGAAGCAGGAGGTTGGCTACCTCAATTTTCCCATATTTTGCAGCCACATGTAGAGGAGTAAATCCTTTCTGTAAGAGAAAGCAGTTATATAGCAGCCTTGTGCACTCTTCTTCAGAGTAAGGTTTGTCTCTGATCTACAAGGATACTGCTGTTTCCATCCCTTACATAGTCCTGAGTACAGGCAGCAAGTCTGCAGCTTCTCAACTGCCCTGGCAGGTTGGGAGGCCCTCCCTTGCAAGGCAAAGCCCTGTCTACATTAAAACAACTGTAAAAAGGGAAGAGTCAGTTCCTTTCTTCACACCACCAAAGATCCAAGGACAAGGCTGAGTAACAGCTTATCAACTCCCGTCAAGAATTTCTGCCCTGCATTCCTTTCATTCCAAGAAAATGCATGTCTGATCACTGGGATATGTTATACACCAGGCTCTGAGGTAAAAGCATGACGCTTTGTATGCTTTTAACAAAATGTAGCTCATTCTTACATTATTTGTATGTGTATATGACTCTTGCAGCATTTAATTCACAAGTAGCACTTGCTACAGGTATATTTTACTATTGAGGCTATCACTTTTGCAACTCCCTTACCTTGGTAATGATAGATAAAGATGCACCATGATCCAAAAGAACAGAAGCTACATCTTCATGTCCTTCTCGAGCAGAAAGATGCAGGGGCGTATAGCCAGACGTCGTAGCTGCATTTGGAGATGCTCCTTGCTGTAGCAGCTGCTGTACTATATCTGCTTTTCCCAGTCGAGCAGAAATGTGCAGCGGCGTTTGGTCATCCTAAACATAAAAGAAACAACACAGTCCTACATAAGAAAACTAAGGCTCTTATTTTGACAGAAAATATTTGCTCAGATTCTATCGCTTTTCAAAATTGCAGATAAGCATGAATTCTACTGAGGTCTTACCTAGTGAATATTGCACGCTGGCTTTCTCTTTGTCATATAATAAAGATATCTTGTGCTTTGTTGATGCATCACAAAATATTCCAGACAGGTACATAATCCATAACAGTAAACAAACTGATCAATTTTCTTAATCTGGATTTGCCTCGCTTTGTTTTGCCACTAAGGTGCATTGAGTTTCCTGTTAAATTTGAGACCTTTCTTAAAACGCAGCAAATGCATAGCTCTACTCCTCACATCTTGATTTGTTTTATGATTCTCAACAACATTTAACAACTCAATCAGTTGTTTGGGACGACCTGAGGTACTTAGCTTATTATTGCCTAGTAACCTGCATTAAGTATCGTATTTTGTGCTTTTTTACTGGTGAACGATTTGTTTGGTATTTTGCAGATAACTTTACAGGGATGTAACTGAAGATAAAGCATGGTGTTGAAATTGACTGTTGTTTTCTCACTGCTTATTCAGAACACAATAATCCTAATAGTTCTAAGTACAGGGGATTCCCTGTCTTGAGTCTCGTTTTTTATTTATCTCGTTTTTTCCTTCAGTGAAAATATTGTGGTTTTTTGTGACCTTGTTCTGAGCGTCTAATAGATAATTTCTTCCTTTTTCATTATTTGGTTTTGTATTTTTGTCCTCCTCATTTTCAGTTGTACAATCTTTGGATTAAGCACACTGTCGCAACAGTATGGCCAACAAAGCCTGTGACTTTATTTTTTCTTGATCCTCATAAATCTATTCAAACATCTTTCTCTCCCCTGCTGAATTTCCTACCTTTTGAGCACTGCTACCCCATGTCCTGCAGCAGAGTAGTTCTGGGGTGTTCTTTGCTAGGGAGACTTCTGCCCATACCCATCCTATAACAGTGATTTTACACTTTTGGGATTTAGGATGAGAGAGCGTCAGAATTGTGAATGCTGCTCCTCTGCAGGGAAATTCTCCTCTGACTGGTGGAGAGCCTTTATGGTTCTTAAATGTTTCCAGTTTATGCCTATTTCCCACAAATTTCTCATGGCTGATGTAGCACTGGTGTATAATCTATTACTTGTATTTAGTTGTTATTTATGATAACAAATTGATCACAGGCAATGGCAGTTTGCACAAATTAATTCATTGCGTGAAATTATTTAGAAAATATTTCATGACTGTGCTTCTGAACACGCGCTGTTCACTTTCAAGGCTGTCTTTGGAGATTTACAGACCACATGATTCAATTCTATTGTCAGACTGCTTGCAGATATGAAATGCTATAAATATTTAGTCAGAGTTCCTTACAAGAAGACATACTTACTAGTAACTTTATTTGTGAGTCAATTCACAGATGATAATTTCACAGTGAAAAAGTTTTCTTTGAAATTGTACTCATTTAATCACAATTTGAAAAGAAAAAGTTTTCCTCATTTTACCTATTAAGACTGCTATTTATTGCACCCATTTATCTCCTTCCCCTGTCTATTTCCTGGAACTCTTTTATTTCCATAATTTTGTATGTTTCTTCAGTGGCTCTTGACCATTTCTATCTCCTTCCCCCATTACCTTCCTCAACTGTAATTGTTTCTATAGGGTCTGTTCCTTCTTTCCAGCCCTATGCTACATCCCCTTACTGTGCCTCCTTACTTTAGGAGGTGTTCTTTAGAAGTATAACTATTTTTGAATGCATAGAGGCTGATGCTTTAGCGACATGACAGGAGACACCAGCAGCGTAGGGTTTACGGTTTTGCAGAAATAACAGCAGATTTGAGGCATTCCTCCCCCTCCTTGCTTCCCACCCCAAAACAAAAATCTTCAAATACATAATAGTTTATATTAACAGTTGACGAAAAAACGAGCATGGTACCAACTGGGCATCTCCTGCCTTCTCTCTTACATACAGATCACTCATGACTGCAGTAAGAGTATGTAACAAAATATCTGTGGTCATTATGCGAAGGCCCTTAGCTTCATCTCCCCTTCTTTTCCCGAAAGACACATGCAAGATGAACATGATTCCTTACTTTGTTAAATATAGATAATCTAGGGTTATTATACCTGGACCATCACCTTACCTTAGCTTTAGCCTCCACCTGAGCTCCATTTTGTACCAGGTATCGAACGACCTCTGTTTGGCCAGCTCTGGCAGCCATGTGCAGCGCCGTTTCTCCTCTCTAGCGCGCAGCAGCAGCAAAAAAAAAAAAAATCATTAAAAACACACTGCAGAAAAAACAAACCCCAACATGTTTCATAAATAGTAAAAATACTGGTGACCCAGTTCAGAATAATCTCCACTAGAATATTTTGTAGTAGTTGTCTGTGAGCAAGACGGGAGATTAAGTCAATATTTGACCTCTTAGCTGTATGCTACAAAGCAGTTTATTTCAGGGTCAGTTTCCCAACACAATAGTGCCTTTGTCACTAGTCTTTTGCTGAAAAGAGACAGTGCAATTTTTGTATTTACTAGCATTTTACTAACAGTGTTAAAAATGACCTCCATTTAAATAGAGCCTAATTTAGTCAAACAAAAAATTTATTTCAAATTTTGTATATTCAGTTACACATATATTTAGCTTTCCTCCTGCTATGCCCTATGCTCCTACTATCATTTGTTATCTGACAAGCACTGAGATGAGTGAACAAGAGGAAGAAAAAAACATTACTGAGTACATTAATCTAAGGCTTCATGGACTTAATGAAAGACAAATCCAAGGAAACAAGAATAATTTCAGGACGGAAACTGCTTTCTACATTTTTGGACATCAATATGTCTTTAGGTACAAACACCTGCTAATTTACAAATGGTGTTGCATTTTTATATAATCTAATAGAATTAGCAAATGAAGACTTATAATAGAAGGTTGTCTTCCAACTGCACCTGTGTATGGAAGGTGAAAGGGAGATTTTGAGGCCAAACTGTTAAAAAGAATCAACTAGCTTCTACTTTCCTCCCATTTCCCAACTTTCAAATACCCATCTAACAATGACTCCAGTTTTTACACATGCCCTGGGAGCCTTGGGGCATACAGTGCACATCCAGTAGAAAAGCGTACTTGTACGGCTGTATGGATACAGGCAATATGTCCTGACAATCTGCTGCAATCTGTTGATAACAGCAGAACTTTCCTTAAATGGTAGGCCCCTGGGATCCTGGGAAAACAGTGCTCAACAGTCAAGTACACATCTCAAAAATTACATATGAGAAGCTACAGTATGTTCTCATTTTTTACTTCAGAAAATAAAGAGAATAGAGTCTGCTTAAGGTCAGCCTCTTTTGAGGTTTCCTCAGCCTCAAGCATCTCCCAAGTAGGAGTCAGCAAGCTGCACTTTCCCATGACTCCAGTGGGAGCCACAGCTGCTATGGAGGTGGATGGCAAACACCAGAATTAGGCGCTTCACAACAGTGCTGCTCCCAGATATTATAATGTATTCACAGTTCTGCCATGCTGAAAGGAAACCTGTTACTCACCACATTGGTAGTGTTGGGCGATGCTCCATGATGCATTAGCTGTGATACAATATTTACATGTCCCATGAAGGCAGCAACATGGATTGGAGTTAGGCCCGACTGAAAACCAAGCCAAAATCAAACTTAAATACCTACTTCCACACTCCTTTACAAGAATGCCATGGGAAAAAAAAAAAGTTATTCTAAAGTAAGTAAACCTAAGTGCTTACTCTTCTGAGAGGATCTTATCTTCTCAAAAACATACACACATGCTTAAGCTAAAGGGCACACATAATTGGAAACACCTATGAGTATGATTCATGAGCAAACATAAAAACATTCTAGGAATTCAGTAATTCTTCATCAACTAAAATCAACTATAGCTAAGCAAGATTTCTTCCCTAAGTTTTTTGCTAAATATCATTTAGCAAATGATCGGAAATGACCAGAAAAAAAAAAAGCGTAGAAGCATTCCCGGTACAAAGATAAAACTTTCTGGAACATTCAGCTAATGCAAAAAAGATGCAATGTCCATTGTCCCCACTAAATCCAGTAGCTTTTGGATGAACAAAAAGTTCTATTGAACTTAGTGATAAGCTCTATCCTCACTGTTTCTCCAGGAGAAAGGGAATTAAAAACTGTGGCATCCAGCCAGAGAGGCACAGACACAAATGACACAGGCTAAAGAGAATTACCCCTTCCCTCAGGACCCTGTGGCACCACCACCATCACAAATCTGCACCACTGCCCTTATACAAGATATGAAAGACCGACTGGAGTGAAAGAGAGGGAGGGAGAAGGGGAGGGAAAAAAGGGAGCAGTCATTTAGCAGGGCATGACCTCAAGGATTTTGCTTTAGAAATCCAATCAATAGTTAATATTTCTCCAAGTAGAATTACCCTAAAGCCTCTTCACAGCTGCTTCTGCACAGCTGTAGCAACAGTCAGCCAGAGGCTGCAGAAGGGAGTTTTGCTACCAGGAGAAGGAAAAAGCTCAGTGGGTCTCTGGAAATCCCCTGATTTAGGCAGCTTCCCCATAGATGTACATACACAAGTCCCAGGAGGGTAGAGGTGAGGAAGACACACTTTTATTCCTTTCCCATGCAGACTAGCAAACATGAGCAGGAAGGCAGAATAACTGGTTGAGTGTGTTATTTCTTTTCCCTGTTTCACGTAATTTACTAAATGCTTTTAAAATAATGGACTGCAGGAAATACAATGCATGTGTGTCGTATTTGACCATAAACACTAACTCGTACTGCAGAGATCCAAGCCTGCAGCTGAAAAAAAAGGTGCAGTATCTACAAATGGAAGAATGGAATCTACCTGGAAAACAGAATTTACCATAGAAAAAGGTAATAAGCATTATCTTTAACAAACAGCTTATATGCAACAATGACTATTTGTTGCATATAGCTGTTTGACACTGTTTCCTCTTGTTGCATTTGCATACTTTATTCACATCTCGCAACCAACACTTGTTTGCTCTCAGATTTCTCTGCGGAGGAATACCCTGAAGCTTTCTGGCCAATTTGTTTTGATGGCCAGATGCAATCTTTCTTTCTGACTAGAGAAATAGTGGCTTAGGTATGGGTGCTGAGTACCAACTCCTAATTCTGCCTTGAAAGATTGTTACCATATAGATAGCCAGTGAAAGAGGCAGGCAGGAGGGTAGAGCCCTGCAGTAAGTACCATGATGAATCTCAACAAATGCAGTCAAATGTGGTTTGAGATTATGTGAGATCATGGTGAGGCAGCAACAGGAAATAAAGGAAGAGCTCTTGCTTCTAGAAAGTTTTTGCTTGAAAAAGCAATTTAGAGGGTACAGATCAGCCTGTTAACCTGGTTCGCTCAGACGAGACAGTGTAGTTAAGTGTTACTGTTGCTTTCATTCTCTTAATTCTTTGTATTTAAAAGGGATAAAATTGAATAGATAGTTTTTCTACTTCCACATGGACTGATTAATATAGAGGACAGGCATCGCATCTTTTCTGTTAAGGTTCTCTTTGTGCCTCTCACTCGTTTGCTAACACGACTTCAAATTAGACTCTGAAAGCTGCATCTACAAGCCCTATGGTTTTTAAAAACTAGTCTGGAGATATGTGAGCTGTAGCAAGTGTAGGCTCTGCTCTCTCTTAAGAAAGCTGGGAAGGGACCTGTATGGGTTGCTACTGAATAATTACAACAAAAACCCATGCGTCAAATGAAACTCCATTTTAGGGAGATGAACTGCTCCCATTTGTACCTTGTTTAATCAATGGAATTGTTTACTGTTTTCTAACCTGGCTTCTTCCACAGTGGTCACACATTCATATATGTGACCTTCCCTCCTAACTTAGTAGAATATACATACACATAGACAAACCAAATTTTCCATAGGTACTTAATTAATCTCTAAATTGTGTGAATAACTGGGTGTAGACTATCTCATGCTGATTGAAATAATAGCATATTGATTTCTGCCTAGATGATTTGTGATGATCTGTGATGGTGCGTGAATATAACTTCTGTATGGAAAGCCAAAACAAGGCCTGTGAATTAAACCACCATTCAAAACAGGACTTGAGTGAAGCAGAGTCTTCACCTTGATCTCCTTAACAGGGTACATTTCATCTTCAGTGCATTAAATTACAGGCAAAAATTGGCAGAAATGATAGATTTTTTTAAAAAATTTTAATCTGTTATGTTTCATTTGTTATCACCAGTGTATTCCCAAAGTACACCAATTGTTTGGGTGTTGTGATCCTTAGGGCAACTGACTTTTTCAGTTTTATTATTTGATAATACCTAGTTGAAAATAACTGTTGACTTGATTGGCACATGCTCTTTCAGAAATATTCAAATGTTAATCAATATAGTTACAATGAATTTTGTAGGAAAAACAAAGACAAATGTGAAAAGACCACTTCTTACCTCAGTAACAGCTTGAATTGATGCACCATGCTTCAGAAGAAGTTCCATTACTTTTATTCTGTTCTTCTTGCAGGCAATGTGAAGAGGTGTGAAACCATTCTATAAATGAGAAAGAACATACTTTTTGATACCGCATATGTCATTAAAAAGTAGAATGGGGTATGGAATTCACATAAGACATTCCTCTGTTTTAACAAAACACCTCCCAGATTTGTTTTGGCTTCACTGAATTGTTCATGTAAAAAAAAGAGAAAAAACTTCTAAAAAGAAAAAGACATGTTTCATATAGCCAGTTTTAATTATGAAATATATTGCCCACTCTAATAAATAATTTATTTTTTAAAATTATCAGTTCATCTAAAACTATCGAAACCTTCAATTTTGCTTAAGCATATTCACTGTTAACTGGGTGGGGTTTTTTGTTGGAGGTTTTTGTGTCGGGGGGGTGGTGGTGGTGTTTGGTTTTCTCTTGGCTTTTCAGAACTGCTGGTAAAAAAAGCACTTTACCTTTACAAGCTCTGGCATTCGGATCTTCTTCTAAACTAGTCTTACTACTATTTTTTTTTTCATTCATTACCTGCCAGTTTACTGTAATTACAATTATTCCTCCTTTAAAAAAATTCTGTGTGCAGCAGAGTGAACATTTAAAACTACCATCTTATTTAGTGTGAGATGATATAACAGAAAAAAAGTAAAACAGGAGAATAAGCTGTCCAGAGCATCCACAACGGGTACAATAACATTACTGCACTGAATGCTAATGCCGCTCTGTATATTCATCAAAAAAGCCTTTGCAGAACAATTCTGAAAACAGCTGACAGAAGTGGTCCCTCAGATCTGATCAAAATTAGCTTTTTTACCTGCTATACAGTAAAGAATATCATATGCTTTTGTAACGTGAGGTCAGTGCAATTGTCAGTTCCAGTTAAGTGTGAGCAGCTTTCAACTCTCTCCTTAGCAGTGGACAATGTCCAGGGTAAGCTCAGTTGTGTTTCAGGGAAGAGTGAGCTTGAGCTCCAGATACTGCACTCAGGCTCCTTCTACTTAATCATCCTGAGTGGGGATCCGGACAGAAACAAAAGGAAACACTAAAAGATTTAGGGGAAAAGGAAATTTGTGGCTAGGTTACCAGACCAATGAAAGGCCACTGCCAGCAACTCTGACAAGTTAAACCTGATGACGATTAGATGATTTCAGAAGGCAAAAATAAATATTACAGGCCTACAAGCCTCCCCATTTACTGGTTATAGCGAACAAACCTCATACACCATAATACCTTGACCAAAGGCACCTGAAGACAGGTTGATCTGACACAAAAAACAGAGGGGCTGAGAGAAGGAAATCTATGGAGCCTGCTGTTTTCAAGAGGGTCAATCCCACCTGGCTTGTGAGGGTTTCAGGACCTCACATAATATTTCAGGAATTGAATGAGTTAGTAGCATCAGGCTGTGAAACCAACTGTCAATCCAATTAATGTCAGAAGTAAATTTGTTTGGAACAGTTATTGAAGAACAAATCAAAAAGACATTTTAAAAACAACGGATTGCAAATATAATTTTGAACAAAATGCATTAATGCATTCAATTTGTATGCAGTATAATTACACTAACAGATTTTGTTGCTGAAGTTGTTTTTAAAGTAGAAAGGCACATGACTCTATTGACATAATTATAAAATACCACAAATATTCGTTATGTAACTCATTCCTACTTTTTACTGTTTCACATCTTTGAGAGCTAATAAAAATTCTCTCAGTTTTAAGTGTTGCTGATTATTTTCTCTTTACAAACATTTAGAAAATGAGAATTCTCTCCATACCAAAAACTATAGCAGTTATGTCTGCAGCTGCTTCATCTATTCAGAATCATAACAAGCTACCAGGAGGCAAAAGTGCTCTAGTTATACTAGAAATTCATAAATCACTGTTGACCATCTGTAAGCAAAGGTCTACTCTGATTGCATGATATGTTATTAACACATTGAACCTTGAGCATCCTCTCACGGGCTGCAACATATCCTCACTGTCAACCATCAGCAGGCAGAAAACAACTCTCAAATAAGTCTCACTGCAACTTTGGAAGAATGTTTAGCTGTGAATAGTAACCCGCTGTGTACTCACCAGTGCTTTGGCATTAGGATTAGCTTTCTTGTCCAAGAGAACCTTGGCAACTTTGTAGTGGCCACAGTGGGCGGCAACATGCAGCGCAGTCAGATAGTCATTAGTGACGTCATCTACAGGCACGTTGTGCTGAATCAGAAGCTGAACACAGTTTAGATGATCTCCTTGTGTTGCCATGTGCAACGGAGACAAACCATTCTGCGAAAAAAAAAGACCCAACACTCATAGGTTATAGGATGCTCAGAGAAATGAAAACTCCTCTGTGTTGTTCTTAGACCATTTGTTGTAGAAAAACTTTACAAGCCCAAAGAGCATCCAAATTAAACTTAACATGTTCAGTCTAATGAGGGTTCTTACTCCAGCAAAAGCCATGTGGAATTTGGAGCTTCTTTGGTTAGAGTTTGTAGGCAGCTCTACCTTAAAAAAAACAGTCATACCATACCAGCAATGCTCTAAACGTAGCTTATTTTAGCCAGCATAGCTCAGATAAATTGCTCGAGTTAAATGAGTTATGTGAAGAACAGCACTTTGTGACTTTTAATACTCTAGCCAGGAAATTCGCTGTTTTTAAAAGCTGCATTAAACTCACCATTCTAATGTAGCCTGCATATACCAGGCATGAGAGAGCAGGTCAGAGCATCACTCAGTAATCACTATAACCTTCTCTCACCCTTCCACTAGTGCCTTCCTGAATTTGGGTTGTACACACACCTTACACCACATTACACACCTGTAGAGTCCATTCTTCCCAGCCAACATTCGTACAACAGCAAAAGTTTCAAGTGCAACCGGGCTAAAAAAATCTGAATGAGACCACCATGATGTGACCTACCAGCGGCAGTGGTAAAGCTCTATTTCATCAGGGAAACACCTGAGAGAGAGTCATGTTTAGGAACAAAACCTGTACCAAGAACTGTTTCTTGTGCTGCTTACAACAGTCAATCAACAAGCTGCCAACATATATTACATTTCCAGAGTGAAAACACAAGAGAAATAATTCTCAGAACTTTAAAGGACTGACTCTATTTCATGACAAAAGATTAAAAAATATGCCAGGATGAAAGAAGTCTTGTTAGCAGAGGTACATGACCTCCTTAGATAAACCTCGACACACCTTCTTCTGCTCGTATTCTTTTTTTTTTTTTTACTTAGCCCTTCTAGTGCCAAAATTAGATTCAAGTGCAGGAGCTATTCTGGTAACACATAACAGTGATAATCTATAAATGACTGACAGTACACTGTGTTTTCCATCGTGAAGAAACTGAAACTCTTGCTCACAGATGTAGTGCCCTCATGTGACCGCGGTTAGCAAAGGCAAAGTAGCAATGTAAAACCAGCTGAGATCTCAGGCTTTCTGAAACAGATTATTTCTTTCTTCTCCCTTCCCATGGCCATATCATAACAGTAATGACAAACATTCAAAATAAAGGTGGAAATACACAGTGAAATAATTTTTAATAGCGACATGGAAGAAGGATGGTGAAAGTAAACAGGCTAATACTGTCAGAATTTGAAAGCAGTTTACATTCAGTGCTGAGAAGCAGACATTCTTGGACACAGTTACATCTTTCAAGTAAGATTATCTCATGGGCATCTCACCTGTGATTTATTTTGGTTTGGATAAGCCTCTCTCCCATTCCCAAAGGCGACTACAGCAATTATCTGCATGGAAGCTTGATACTAGCACCGCATTTTACATGTTTTCATTGTCTTCTAGTATAGTTAAACAGTAGACTAAAAAAAAGATTAATTTCCCTCAGTCACCAAGCCCTCCTGGTAACAGTTTATAACTGAAGATGCTTTTTAGGTGATAGTAAAAAATCATAAAACTTCATACACTGTTCTGTTTCATTTTTATAAGAAAGATCCTTCAGGTGAAAGGTGTCATTATTAACAATAACAGCCAAAAAACCACGCTTATGTATGGAGTAAAAAATTGAGAAGATGACATGGGACTCCTTCATAGGAGAAACTTGTACAAAAGAGGCTGACATAGTTGGAAAAGAAGGGAAGAAGCAGAACAGCCACACATCAACTTGGGAAAATCAGCAAGATGCTTGACAAAAATCTGTCATGGATGAGAAAAGTGCAGCAACTAGCCAGACTTTACACAAAAGAGTAAGAGGATGGATGCTAAAGAAGTTGATGAAGACAAAACATCATTGGAATATTGTCTTTTGTTATGACCTAAACCAGGCTTGCTCTTAATTCTGTTGCAGTAGAAGACACTCTGCAATCTTACACAAGTCAGTTAATATTTCAATGCCTTTGTCTTCCCACTTTTAACATAAAAACATTACATACAACAATGTTCTCCTGTCCCATATTCATGTTGTGAGAGACAATCCACCAACGATTGTAAGAAGAGATTTGGTACTTCAAGATGGAGCCACTACATAAACACTGTTATATTACTGTTTTTATGAAGATTGCCAAGAAAACATTAAAAGGTGAAGAAGTTCAAGATTAATCAAAGGTGTTGACAGTCACATGATACCTTAAGGAAAAAAAAAAATCAGAAGAGGATCACAGAGATGAAATAGAGTATCAAATGCCTGACTGGGTAAACATAAAATTATTAGTGATACATAGCTTATTTTGTAGCTGTGTCAAACGACTTTAATTAGGGAAAGTGTCATTAACTCGGGGGGGGGGGAAGGAAGAAAGCCAAAACAAGCCTAGAAAAATAGTAATTAAAAAAAGGCAGAAGTTGATACACAGAGATGTCATTTCTCACACAGAAAATCATCGGCATACTCAGGACTAGAATTCAGGTTTCCTTTTGCTTGTAGAAAACCCCAGATAATCCATTAGGTCATTGCCTCCCCTGAAAATAAATCTAAGGTTATTCCAGTGCGAAAAAGAGCCAGCACAACACTAAACAATCTCTAGCAGGAAACAGCTATCAACCTGCAGTTCAGTTACTCTTCTGAAAGAGTTTTATATAACATGAGAAAACTTGGTCAAGTTCAAATTCTTTCAAAGATGTGCCCTATTTCCAATAATATATGACTCAATTTGAAGAGAATGGAGGCACTTATTTTTTCAGAGGACAGTACTGTGTAGTTTAGTGCCAAATGAATGGATTCATTAATGTCATTCAGAGGTACTGCTATTTCTTAGCTTACCTTCTGAAAACAGCAGAATTAACACATCAGAGGGAAACTCAGCTCTGCACTTTCTTCTGTTCACTTTTTAACACATAACAGTTTTTTCTCTTCCAGAGAGGAGCTCCCATTTTGCTGGAGGTGTTTACATAAGCCTCTGCAGGTCAATGTCCAAAGTGTGTCTACCAGTCTTGGGCTATTTCAAACCCACTATCCCATGTTCTCATCTGCCTGATTTTGGTTAGTTAACTCTTGGCCAGGCTGTGTGAATCTCCTCAGGAAGAGGAACAAATTCAAAACCCACAGGCCTTGGACAGCAGGTTAAGCTTAGGGGTAACACCTGACAATACAAAATCCACGTGGCAAAGAAATGTAGCTCCTTAGGAGAGGTTCTCATTTATGATGGTGGAAACTAAAGCAATGGGGTTTACATTTTTTTCTTTAAGTAATTAATTGAGCTACCGGAGAATATGGAAGAGCCTTACTCCCTGGAGTATGAGCTCTAGGCTCTGTGAGTGGCAGCAGTGTGGAGATGTGCCCCAGGGGGGCTCCTGGGCAGCCCCTTGCTGTCTCCCTCTGCTCGTGAAGTTTGCAAGTCAGGGCTGTGGGAGTCCATGGAAGCTCCACATTCAAAGGATGGGTGGATCCTGTCTGTCAGATTACCCATGATAGCACTTGCCAGTGACTCACTGAGCAGAGGAAAGCTGGTGCCAACCTCCCCAAACAAATGCTAAATATATTCCAGTAAGGGTAAAAAAAAGAAAGAAAGAAGAGGGAGAAGAAAAGCAGAATATAGAAGGGCGCTGACACAGAACAGAACAGGATGACAGAAGAGAGAAAAGAAATAACAAAAGGAAACAAGAAATGTTATTGGAAATATATTGCTTACAGACTGAGAGAAAAAAATGTAGTGGAAGGTTACCTTGGGAAAGAACCTCAACAAACTGCACAACCCAATGTCAGTCCTGAATGGGAAAGTCATGGATTGTAGTGGTGCTACAAAGCAGGCTGCCGCACTGAGATTTAAAATCAGCAATAACGGCATAGCAGAGACCACCACCAGAAGAGTTCTGGCAAGTGTGTGCTTTAATGCCAACCTTTGGGTCTAAAGAAATCTGTGCACCCTGGCGCAGGTGATTTGAAATTCCCATGAATAATTTTGCATGATAAACTGTAGAGAGATAGAAAGTGGAGAAACTGGTAATCAGGCTACGTCCTAAGGAAATATGAGCTGTCTCTGCAAAGAGACATTGCTCTGTTTTTATCTCTTATCTCTACTCTAGCCTTAGGATAATTTGGTGCAAGCTGAAGATATACTGTAATCACCATGTATTTATTCCATGATAGATACAGAGATTTTCAACCACTAAAATTCTGAGGGATAAGGTTACCATACATGCCTTTTTAGTTGGCACAGAAACCTTTTCTTGTGTATCTCGATTTAATACATTTTACATATGCAGACATGCGCTACATACGGCATTCACTTTAGAGATCTCCCACACAGTTACTTTAAATAACTATGATACAGGAAAGTTATTCTCAAACCCTTAAATAGATAAGACATGCAGAATTACATTAAAAAAAAAAAAAAGTACAAGGATTATCCCAGCAGAAAACAGTACCAGTTACCTTGGTTTTGGAAAGAATAGGGGCACCACGATCCAGCAGCATTTCTACAACCTGTTCATGGCCACTTCTTGCTCCACAGTGGAGGGGGGTCAACCCATCCTGTGGGACACAAGCATTATAATCTATTAGTTTCAGACGCAGTAAAATCTTGTGCACTTTTATAAAGACCTACCATGTCCTAAGAAACTAATAAATTCCTGCACGATGTTGCTTTTAAGCAACTGAACAGCTGAACCTGTTTATTCAAATGGACAGAGTACACTTTGGCTCTGATTTTTTAAACATGTAAATAGTCATATCAAATCGGTGCTCATGCAGTGGGCTACTTCAAGCCCTCACTGTACATGCGGTAAAGTGGTAAATGCACATACATGAAAAGAGGAGATTGCACATCAGGTACTTTTTGCCTGCATGCCTTTGAGAAAACTAGGTCTTTCATTTGTCAGTATGCATCAAAATCAATGGATAGTCCTTTTGTCTGAGAGAAAGAAAAAAAAAAAAAAAAATCTTTCCTACTTAGTTTGACTTTTTTTATTACACTGATTTTTTGACAGGTGTATAGCAGATGAGAAAACCATCTTAATCCCAGGTGATAAAAGTATGTTGGATTAACTTCTGTCTCTTGTCATGTAGACCATACTTGTGTGATTTCCAGCTGAATGCCTGGTGTAGAGGCAAGGCATACTGTCAATACCTCTTTCAGAATAGTTTGCTTAGTAATAGTTATCATCATATTAGAAATACATTCCTTCAATAAGAGGAAGATTCTTTTTAACATTAACAGAATTAATTTGACCTGTACCCTGTTTACAATGCTCAAGTAACCTGCTATACACGAGTGCTATGATGAAAGATAGCACATATGCCTTGAGTAACTGTGAGTCAAGTCACATGGAGTTTTTCAATGCCGTATGACATAGTGCTTGTTACAATTAGTAACATCACAGTTTCAGGAAAACTAAGGAAGAAAAATTAATGTTTTTAGAATTAGTAAGAGCAAACATTTGATTTGTTACAAGCAAAACAGATATGCAGGAGATACTGTCACACAGAAACAAAATTGTATTTTCACTAAATACGTCGGAAGAGGAGCCTTTATAAGAAAGGTTGAAACTAATAAAGAAGAAAGATAAATATTTATTAGTTTTCCAAATACAAGTCATAAAGGAAGGGGCCTTTTTCCAGTGTCTTCCAGCACTCTTAAAACCACATGTTGTATCATTTAAAATATGTATGTCACATCATTTTTATAAAACGGATTTTCTAAAATTCCTTCTCACACATCCTGTGCTTGCTAATTCATGCACATGCATTCCCTCTCTGTCTGTCTCTGTATGATAGCAAGTACTAGTAAGACACCTCCTTAGACATATTTTCCATGCATAATTACAATATTCTTTCTTGATAATTCCTAAACCATTACACTCTACAAGAACATCAGCTTAAGGCTTGCAAAGTGTAGAGGGCAGCCGGGGAGAGGGAGGTAGTGATTCAGGACCTTACACTCTCCTGCTTCTACTTTCTTGCCCTCTCCTAATAAGCCTATGAAAGATAGCAGACAGAAATTGTTGTGATTAACTTTGTCTGCTAGTCTCATTTAAAACTTGTATGGTTCTTATTGTGCATGTTCTTCCACTTAAAGTAAGGCATATGTTTTTGATGGAAATGAAGAAAAGATTTTGGTTCAGACTTAACTTTATCAGGACTCAGGGAGCCATTTGTTCATGCAAGATGAACACAGTTTGGCCCACTACGTTCTTACTCGCACCTCTGGAGCTGATGCTATTGTCATTTCTGCTTCTTTCTGTTATTTCAGCCCATGAAGTATAGGGCATCTTGTTAAAATGATACTACACAAAATAAAAATGTATTGCTCAAAACATGTAAGTAAAGACAAAGAGAAAAGATATCAAAACCCATGAGGTACGTTTATCAGCTGAATTGCAAATATTTTGCTGTACCTTCACAACAAGTGTTTAAAAAAAGGTAATGCATATTTCCCATACCAGTAGTTTCCACAGGCAAGGGCATACCAAGTACTGAGCAGAATGCAAACAACCGACATAAAAGTATCACCCACACAGAAAAACATGTACAAGAAAGAAAATTAAAAAAACAGCAAGGCTAGGTAACTAGAGACCTGTAGGCAGGAGCCGAAGAGCATGTGTACATTAGATTGTTCATTCTTTTTACTTCCTATAATTATCATATTCTCCAGGCACATCAAAGAAAGATACTCAAGGAGATCAGGCACAAAACTCTAAGTTAGGGAAATTTTCCCAGATTTTATGCCCCCACAAATAATTTCACGAACGTACCACGGGTAATACATACCAAGCTCTCAGAGAATGAGACACATTTGATCATCTTCATGTGCTAGACTAGACCCTTAAAAATTACTTCAGTGCTCCCCAGAGCACAGCGCCCCAACCCCCTCACGTTGCCCGGGCCTGCCCAGCTTGTGCCTACGGCTGACAAGGTTCCTGTGGCACAGGAGGTGGCAGGCAGTCATGCTTGGCCAGCTAGAGCTCATTTGAGTCCACACAGCAGTCACCACCACCAGATGCATCACACAGCGTGACACAACATTACAATGTAAAGTAGGTGCTTGTTGCGACAGCTGATCTGTAGCTATTGTTAAGATGATGTCAGGACTCCCACTGTAAAGAGCAAATACACTTGAAGACAGCTCATTTAGTTGCAGAGATCTTTTTTTGTATTCTGAAAAGACACCGTCTATTCACCAGGCTTGGTTAATTGCTGTATGGCACTAAAAGTCATAAAGAAATGTGCAGAGGCAATCTGAAACACAGATCACAATGATTTTGTTTAAAAATCTTTGAGATTAAAAGAGACTGCTCTGAACTCAGCAAAACTTCACTGATTTTGTCAGGAGATTTTCTAGTTGCTTATTTACTGCTCATATAGGCTATATTATGTGAAGCGTAAATTATATTACATGTATTAGGAAGCAAACTTGCCTTAATATGATAGTCTGCAATGGCTCAGAAAAACCATTACAAACGATTATGACAATAATCTGCAGATTAAGGACTCTCTAAGTATGCACTGACATGATAAATCATATCATCTGTATTATCTATCCCTCAAGAGAGCCTGAGAGCAGCTCCAGCAAAGCCAGGAGGACAATAGGTGTTCTGCTTTGGCACAAGCTTCCCATTGCACACCCACCTCTGGGGCTGCTGCTCTTTCTTTAGCTTTTATTTCACATACACACACACACACACTTTCTAAATAAATGAGATCTAAGTGCTGTTTCTGGTCCCTGTTGAGGCTTGGTTACCTGTGCAGCTTCCTGGGGTCAAAACTGGCTTGAGGTTATCAGATGACGGTGCAGGCAGTTGAGCCTCCCCGCTGCAGTGTGTTTCCCTGCCACCACATGTGGTTCTAAGAGACCCCCGAGCACCACGGGTGAGAATGAACCAGCCTCCCTGTGCTCCCCAGCTGTCCCTTCCCTGTCAATGCCCACCCCGGATTTCCCTCGCACAATGGGATCCTCTGGGCTGTACCCCAAATCCATGGCAGCCTCAGTACCACAACTCTCACGTTAGCGAGCATCAGCTGCTAACCCAGTCTACGAGTGATGAAGTTAAGCACAACACCCAATAAAAACTTTACTGTGATGCAAATATCCAGCAAGAGCTTGTCAGACTTTGAGCCAAATCCCAGAGCCGTCCATGGCCGTGGCAGGAGTGTGCCAGGCACTCCACTCCCCTGAGCCGGAGGTAGAAGGCATGCTTCCCCCACGGGAGCAACTACTGCTGCCTCCAGGGTTTATCATCCCCATCGCTGCTTAGTGAGTCTCCGTGCATGTGCTTCAGCCTAGCAGCACTCTGTATCTCATGGTCCCTCCATGCTCTAAGTCTCCTGAATTCTTCACTTCGTTGGCACTATTGCAGACTGCTCCTTCCATACAACAGGGCAACAAATGAGGTTTGTTCTTCCTGCACATACAAAATGCACTTATAGTGCCAAGTCAGTGTTATTCCTGTAGTTATTTTTTATCTTAATACATGTGGCTCTTCTGGAGCAGCTTATGTATGATCTGATGCATCTTAAAAGAGCATACCCCACATGTTTTCATGCAGAGTGCTGGCCTGTTATTTAGCTGCAAAATCAGTAGAATGAAGATTATAAACACTTATTGTTAATCCAGGCTAAAACATGATTTCTGCCTTCTTCAGACACAAATTCACTTTGGCATATACAGTATTAGACAGCCAAAGCAAATCAAGCTAATTTAATCAACCTCTCTAATTAAACTTCATTTTTTCAAGTCTTTTCCGGAAGAGAAGAAATAATTAGGGCAACATTCAGTAAACATGTTACATGAGGCATTAATAGGTCTTTACTTAGAATGTTAGTTAAAAACCTGAACAATAAAAGCTGCCCTGGATGGACAAAAGCAGCACATAGTTCTTGAGGAGTACCCTTAAGAATTCAGTACAAGGCCCCAAGTACCAGCCGCTAGACATCTTGCACAAAAAAGACGACAGAGAGAAGATAAACAGCTGGTTAAAATAAACAACGCAACATAAGCATGAACTAAAAGGAAAAAAAAGACGTCTGAGCCTCAAAATAGTTGTAAGACCACTTTTGGAAATAACCTCATATGCCCACACGTTACCTGAACTCCTAACTACAGTTTGCAGGTGTGCAACAATGTTTATGGTGCTCATAAAATTGTAGTCCTAATAAATATAGAGAAATTGGGAGCCCATGGATGACTTTTACAATAATTTAAACAGGATAAGGATTTAGCCCTTCACATTAACCTTTTGTGCAGTACTTCAGCAGTGCAGTTTCCAGGACCATCTGCCAGCAGCAAACGCAAATGCTCATGGAAATGACGAAGGAAAAGAAATCATTACCCCAACTTATTTAATGCACAGGAAAGACTTTATGTGAATTTATCTATAAAATGAGTATGTCTGTGAAAAATAAAAATAGACATTATGTGGAGCATATTTCCAGTACCCCATACAGAGAACGGATTGCAGGAACAGATCACAAAACGACAGCTGAATAGCTAAATCTGTCCCATCAAAGAGTCAGAGCAGCAAATCCTGGCCCTGTTAGTTTGGTCAACACCACAAAACATATCTTCTGCATACTCATTTAAAGGTGAATTACAGACCTGATAAAGGAGAAATAAAGGCCTAGGAATTTCTGCCTCTGAGCAAAAGAAACAAGCAATTTTCAAGATTTTTTGTCCTTTCATATGGGTACAAAACCTTTGCCATTCACCTTCAAGGAGGTATTTTGTGTTCCATAACCAACGTTTACATTAAATAATATCATGGTGTCCAAGACAAAAATTATTTTAATCAATCAAAAAAAATTCTGCTCATCTATATAAAACCTCTTTAAAAAAAAAAAAAAAAAAAAAAGAGAGGTCCTGCATTTATAGATCTGGTAATATCTGGTAATATTTTAACGTGCAAATCCCATCTGTTTATCAAGTTATGTGTGCATTCAGCACCTGCACCTGCCCCTCACAGACCACCACCAGGCTGGGCTATGACTGAGCATCCAGCTCATAGGCATGACTTGATACATGTATCAGAAAAGACAGCCTTGGCTGCTCTTTGCCTTTCAATACATTCAGCAGTGGAGATGCTGTTGCAAAAGGATATGACTGAAGCTTCTGTCATCTTGTATTTTCGTAAGGCCATTCTATATCTAGGACATTAAAAAAAGAATGGTGCTTAAAAACATGAAACGACTGCAAAGTTGACATACCTCAGTTGTTCTGCCTTGGAAAACAACATCAGGTCAGGTAGGAATAAAAAGTGAAATTTTGCAGGAACATGTTATAACAGCTTACAGCAATTAATCTTTGCTATTGAATATGAGAACTAGGCAGATACTCCTGAAACAATGTCCTTTTTTCACCTAGCACCACATTACTCTCAGCCTTCTATTGCTTCTCCTATTGGTTTGTAAATCCTTCCTGATCTCTTCCATTTTCTCGATCATGCAGCTGGCTGCTCAGCTCAGTGAGTCTCCTCGGCAGAGGCACACGCCGCCCAGACCACAGGCTGGTAAACCCTTGCCAGGATGAGTCAGTGCCGCCAGGAGCAAAACTTCCACTTAGTCACTAACTGCCAGAAAATGATGCCTCTGGTAATGCCAGAGAAGTGCAACGATGAGTGACGCATGTATAGCACAAGCAGGAGAAGTTATGCAAATCCATTCCGATTTATGGAGAGGACGGGTGTTTGGGGAAACAGGCAGTCTCTGGGGGAAGCCAGAAAAAACAAACCACTACTTCATGAACCGCACTCATCCATTGCCTTTTGCCTCACCAGGAAGCCCTGCCAGACTCCAGAGCTGTTAATACTTCTACCCTCTTCCTGGATCCTGTTTCCGCCCCAGCCTGTATTTTTAGTTACATAAAATTATGCTAATGTCTGACTCGGTAGCCTCTGATACAGAACATGAAGCAGATCACCAATTTTCATAACTAAAAGAAAAGAACAAGCTGGATTCCAACTATATAAACTAATGGTCCCCAACATTTTGGCTGCAGTGGGCCATATAAAGGTTTGCAGGGAGGAAGCAAATAGTCCCTTGCCACGCCCCTTTCTCCCTGCTCTGACCAAATGCACATATGTCATGTCACCAAAATGTGGCCCTCCCTGCCATATGGGAGGGCCATGCCCCTCAGCCTGGCAGCCCCCACGTAGCATGTAGGAGGCTGGTATTTTAGTCCAGAAATTATACCTACTGTTCACGTTACTCATGAAAGGTCATCTCTTCCACATTCCCCAATTAGAAAAACCAGAAACAATTCACAAAGAAATCATGAGTAACTTCTAAAGGTAAAATAAAAGAAGAACTAGAAAAAAACATGTGGAGAGAGTGAAGAGATGAGAAAATAAATTGACCCAGTTTCTGAATTTGCTACAGAAATAAAAAATACGTATGTGCCTCAACAAGCACTGCAGGAAATCTCAAAGACTGCTGAAACATTGGAAAACCAAACAGAAACCTGGGGACACAGTAATAACTGCAGAAAAAAAAGATTTTTAGGTTATACCTTTGTTTTGTTTAGAATTATTCTGGTGGAAATTATACAGAATAATTAAAAATGGAAGATGGATAGGTGATAAGCTAGTATTTCAAGAAAATGACAATTGTCAAAAAGTTACAGGCACAGCTCCTGAAAGTTGCCTCATGTGCACAGGAGCATGTTGCAGACTGCCATGACAGCCCACAGCAGCACTAGTTCTAGGTTTACTTCCAAACATTTGAACCTTCTCCTTCTCTTTTTGCCACTATGTAAGTAAACAAAATACCCCTAAACTCGTTTGATTAGGTTTTAACTACAGCACTTAGATATAACAATATGCATTGAGCTTTTAAGTCACTCAGCAACTCAAGTCAGGTGTCGACCTGATGGAAACCATCACTATGCCTGGCACATCTGCTGACAAATCCCAGCCAGCAGCTAAGCACCCAGTCAGTCAGGGGCTGAGCTGCATGAGACTCATCAGCAACATCACGCTCTGTGACACTGCCCTGTGGATAATGAAAGGCAAACACACGCTGCAGTTCAAAGTTACTCTTTTAGCATTCAAGTTCTGAAATATCTGAATTGAATTCTTGTCTTTCAGTATTTTCCTGTACATCTGCCTCTATGCCCAAGTAGCTAAAAGCAGCTCCTAATTAAATACTCTACAGAGAACATAGAAAATTCTTGGTTCTGACCACACATGGTGTTTCACACACTGCTTTAAGAGATGTAAATTGTTAGCATCCTACTGAAACCATTTTATGAAAAAGAAATGCAGTGCAGTTATGGTAGCCTGCCAGGAAGATGAATGATTTAAGCTGTACAGCAACTAACAGGTCAGAGGTAAGAATTCCACACACTCACTCACAGCATTCACATTTAAGCTTACCCTTGTTTTGGCATCAATTTTAGCTCCTCGATCAAGTAGGAGTTTGACCATATTTGCATTTCCCCTCTTTGATGCAACATGTAACGGCGTGATATCATTCTGCGGAAGAAAAAAACCTGAAAGTAAATATCCATGTATCTTTCTTTCATGAACTCCATGATCAGTTAGCTCACTGAATGAATAATGCCCAATTTGCTAAAGCATAACATAGTTTTGTTTCCCTGGGAGCATGAAAGCAAAGAGAAGCTGTGTTTATCCCCATATGTGAATTACTGGCCTGATACCTCAACATATATGTTATGAAGACAAACATTCAAGTTGTGGTTGGAGTTACAGGAAGATATGATTGTGCCTCAGTTCTTGGCTTTTGTATAAGAGTTAAATTTATGCAATTTTACTGACTAAACCCTTGCAATTTAATTCAGCTATGGTTGTTTCTGAGCATGTAATGATAAAGATTCATACCTCACTTCTTCGTTGGCCTTGTAAAAGCCATGGAAAATAAATAAAACTATTACATCTGTAGGTCTAATTCAAAAGCAACAAGATGCCAATGCTATTTATTTCTGAATGTTATCAGCAAACTCTGAAAGCCTCGTAAGCACCTTCATTTCAGTTACATCACTAATTTCATCTACCAAATTTGTTCCTCTAATCGACGTAATACTGTACTTCAAGTGAGACTGTAAATATGTGTATGTGCCTCCCTAAGTGGCGCCTGGCAGGCCAGCAGCACGCAGCAATGCTGCACATCGAGGACAGTTACATAACCAACGCGTGCGCATACAAACACTTTTTAAACAAGATGTAGCTAGGAGGTTTCTTCATGCTCTGATGAATCCTTTATCTTGTGATGTATGAAGGCCACATCTTGTATATATTTGATTATATGGAGCCAAATAAAAATAAAAGGATTTAAATAGAGCATGCAGCTAATGTATGAAGACAAATAGAATTTTAAAGAACATGTTTCTATGTATTCAGGGCAGTGCAAACAACTGGCTGCTTAAAACCAGCTTCCTTGTGACTGAGCAGAAAGCGGTGAATTTTAGTAAGCATGTGTCCTATGCCTGACTGAATCAGAAAGGCACCCATCGCCTTGAGTAGCTGGAGAGCGGTACAAGTGTCTTGCCTGGCCAACAGACCATTTAATAGTGCTTCCCAAAACTGCAGGTGAGTGGAGTGACAGAAAACCAGCACTGAAAAAAGATCCCCTTTCAGATGTGACAAGCTGAGTCACAGCTTAATAATAATGCTGAGTACCTAATCCAGTATACTACATTTTCATTTACACAAAATTTCACTACGAAGCTAACGCACAGCTACTAGAAAGTACTAATTAATATTATCACAGAGGCAAAATACATTTTAGCAAGATGAAATGACAGAGCTGCTTTCTCCAACATTAATGATCATTAGAGCATCCAAGGAACTACTATTCCAGGGTGGCTTCTCATTTCTTTAAAAAATGAAGTAAAAAAAAAAAAAAGATGCTTAACACATTAAACAAAGTATGCTATACCTAGTCCTCCCAGGGATGTAAAGCTGTGTGATTGCTTAACTTGCAATTTGTGAGTTTGTTTTGAAAAAAGAATTAATTCTATTTGACTGGCAGTTGACATTGGATATAATATGGGGTCAGTATATTACTGTATCCTGTACAAAGAGGACAGAAAAAAGAGGGAAAACACAACTATGAGGAGATACTTTCTGCTTTTCCTCTCTTCCCAGGAGGAAAGATGTTACTGAGGTCAAAGGGAGAAAGAGACATGAATTCTACTTTCCTGATAAAAAAACAGTAAAGGAAATGACTTTCACGTCTTCAAGGGTACAGCAGGTAATTTAGACTGAAGTATCACCTTTTTCTGGTTGATGGGCAAACAGGTTAACTTAGTCTAATAGACCTTAGTGCCCTGTTAATACATTACTACTAATAATTTACTGCATCATACACAGACTAGAAGAAATATCTTTTCTAAGCATCAGCAAAGAAATGGAGGAGAAAGGGACAGCATTACAAAAGGTAGGAAAAATACCTATTAGAAGTCTGGTTCTCATTCATCTTGACACCAATCTAAATCAACCTAGTGCAGCACAGGGGAGGGTATAATCACATAAGAATGTGCACTTTGGATCTAATTCTTTGCCAGTCCAATCGTTCAAAGCTCCTGTTGCCTTAAATGAAGGAGAGTTGATTCTAGAGTAGATGAATGAGCACTGGCAGATACACACCTCAACTCCAAAAGATACGACTTCCATTTAGTAATTAAGGTTTAGGTCACACTGTTTGCTTGCAATAGGTGGGGAAAAAAAAAAAATATATATCTGTTTTCATGATCAAAAAGGAGTCCTGTTCAAATGACCTTCATATTTCTGGTTAGGATTGAAACTATCAGACCTGTTCCCTGTGCAGTTGTCTCTCAGCTTCTGACAGGGGGCAAGCACACTGGCTGGGAATGTGGGGAAATTCTCCAGCACTTAATAAGGACTGAGCTCACTTCTGCAGGCTGGAAAACTAGCAGTCCATCTTTCCTCCATTTTATCACCTGTCTTTATGAAAAGCATATAAATTTAATGTCTCTAGGATCTTGAAACCTTCAGTTACATTTGGTTGAAAATAGGCAGCAAGTTCACATTAGGAAGAAATGGATGGATAAAGAACGTGATCACTTCAGACACAGTTTGTTAGGAAAACCAACTACACACAGCTACCCTGAAACAAAGAATTGAGCAGGAGGAATCAAGCAAATGAAATCCTACACACCCAGTGAAATATCTGTCCTTATGGATGATCAAACTCAGCTCCTCTTTCCTGCAAAGAGAGCACTGCAGCACTCACTCTCTGGGAAGGAGGATGCAGTTTTCGTCATACTCTACTAACCTTTTCTAACCTTTTCAGTTCATAAAAAGAATTAAGAGACAAAAAAAATAAAACCATGTTTAGCCTCATTCAGCCCTAACAGCTCAGGGAAACATTGTGGGGAAATTAAGGGGAAAAAAGAGAGGGGGCAGGTCTCTATTCAGAATTTAATTTTGCCATTTAGCTATTTGAGCTTTTACTGATAGAGAACAATATGAAATAATAATTCTGCTGGCTGAGAGTTCTGACTCCTAAACAGATAAGAGATGCATTATGTGAATGCTTGAATAATTGCACACTGAAGTTTAGGGCAAGTCTTTGGTCAATACTGTGTTGTGCCAAGGCTTAAAGAATTATACCTAGACGCATCACACACGTGGCCCCCTCCCATCTCTCATCTGACAAGAAAGTGAACTGAGAAGTGATAAACCTCAGACATCATCATTAATGTTTCATAATGTAAAGTAAGCAACTCAAAATCGAGTTGTTTGTACTTGTCACAAGAAACTAGAGATAAAAAAAGCTTCATAATATGTGCAGCTTGGGTGTAGGTTATTAACACTAAAACTGTGGTATCAGCAAACAATATAGCCACCAAATGTAAGGTTCTGAATTCTTCAGTAAATCAACAGCATCTGCTGTCTTTTCAGTCTATATTTATCTTTTTGATCTTCTATAAATTTCTCCCTTTGTTCTTAAGATAGAATAGTAAATCAGGAAACTTTTGAAGATGTTTTCCTGCAGTAATAAAGCTGAAATGCCTTCAAAAAGTTGCCATTAAAAGATGTGGTTCAGATCTAGAAAGTCTCTTGGAGTGCTTCTTGCCCTCGCTGTTGAAATATCAAATGCGGGATAATGTCTCTGGTAGACCCCTCGACACTGAGATCCAACTTGCCATTCAACTTGAGAGTTAACAAATTCTACAGGGAGTATGAAACGTAACTTGTGAGAATAGCAACCTAAATCTGTGCAATAAATGCTCATGGGATTATGAACTAGCACATAGCCTTTCCTCTCCCCCTTGGCAGATTTCCTGGGGTATATGACTTGAAGTACTCTGAAACTGTATATAGCTCAATGTGTGACAGATTAGGTGCGTGCAATTTTTTTCTATACCTCACAACATTGTGGATGGCTGTTTTCCCTTTATCTCTACCCATTGCCTACTGCAGCCACCACCCTCTCACACAGGGCCTGTGCCTTCCTTTGGAGTTTCACAACATCCAGAAATACGATGGGTGAAGAGTGACCTGCTTTTCCATTCAGTGGCTTTTGCTTGTGCCTGGTCAGAGGAAGCACTAAGCCCTTTCAGCTGCATCTCTCTATCTACAGCTTCACAAGAAAATTCAAAAAACTTTGAGTTATGCTGTGCTGAGCAATAAACCACCTACATTTCCCATCTGAAATGAGATCAGCTCCCCTCTGACACATGCCGTTATCCATCACAGTTCACCACAGTAGTCAGAATTACTCCATACCATTACAAATTAGGAACACAAATGGTTAGGAAGTCAGAAAAAAATAGGGAAAAACTTAAAATTGACAGAGTGCAAACACGGTACATCTTGTAGTTTTATTTTAAGGAATTTAGAAAATGAAGAATTCCCCCTGGTTTCTGGTATGATATGCTGTCCTATGGGATTGCCTCCTTCTCCCATCAGACAGTCTGAGTTTACAAGCATAAGGATGTTAATAATGAACAAGAAAAGTAAATGTTTGCACTTACAGTATCATATCGGGCTCTGAAGTGTAGCTTTAAAAAAAAAGCACACAAAAAAAGAGTAAAGCCTTCCTAGTCATGTGCTGCATTGTTTTAAATGCTGATTGACTGGCAGATCATGTGAATACCCATTGCCAGCGTCGTGGAGACTTGATATTTCTCCTCAGTACCAATGAGAGAGCTTACCTCCACCTCTAGAGCTCTCCTCCCAGGCCCTCAGTGGAGTGTAATTTTAACCACAAAAATTTCACTTTTTTATCTTTGATTTAAAAAAAAAACCAAACCAAAACACCACAGTTTCTTTACCAAAATATTCAGATTAATTTGGAATTTAGTAAGATTGTCCTTCTCAGTTCTCAAGTGAGAGCAGACTCTGGGAAGAGCTTAATATTGACAAAGAATGTGTGAAAAAAACAGAAGCTGAAAATAGCCAGACTGCTAAAGCAAAAATTTTCCTGTAGAGTATGGAAAATCCCTCCACCATTAGGCGTTCTTAAGGAAAGAACATAATGTTGGTTGGTGGTTGTCATATACTAGAATTGTCATCAACACTGCATGGATATTACCACTATTACCAGTTCCTAAAGGTATAGGAAGATTGTGCTGTGTATGTGAAGATTGTCATATGCAACTATACAGCTACATCAACATGTTGTATATGAAAACACTCAATATTCTCTCCTTTTGTTATTTTTTCTGCTATTCAGAACTGGAGCTACAACACAGCAGAACCCCTGCAGAGAAAAGTCTTACATTTTAGTAGCAGTTACGGGGTTCACTGAGACTTGGTATAGGACTTTCAGAAATTAAAGAAATTAGAAGTACAAACACAAACACACAATCAGATGCTTTCCAGGAAACGTTGCAACAGTGCATAATTTTTCAGCTTTTTTCTTCTCTACTTAATAAAAGTCTTATATTGTGCGAATTTAGTTCTTGAATGCTTATATGCTTATCTTTCTTCAGGCTTGAGATGTATAAAATGAATCCTGGAAGAAAAGAAGGAAGAGTATAGCAAGGAGCTGTTATGGCAAACTACCACTAGGGAAATAAAAATACGTTTTTCTCTTATGTTACTGTCACTTACATATTGCCTGCTCTTTTTGATGGGCTAATGGCGTTCTGCTCCTCAGCCTCAGGGTCATTATTAATGCATGTTGTCCTCACACCACCCTCTCAAAATTACCAAATCCTTTCTCAACCTTCCAGTAAGCAGACTTTGTGCAGGCAAAGCCCGCTCCCAGTGGAACTGAGATCTCCTCTAGAGTAAGGAGTGCTGTGTATCAGGAAGGCTGTTCACAGGGTTGGATGCAGTTTTATGGCACAGTGACCACCTCTTATTTGCTTTGGTAGGAAAGATATGGGCAGAGGTCACCTTCATGTGGAGGATTCCCTTGCTACCTGAATCTTCTGACTTGCTCAAATACAGAGTGGATGGGGTGGGTCACAGAGGTTTCTTTCAGCCGTTGCTCTGGAAGCTGCAGAGAAAAATTTATTTTTTCCTTTCTAAACACCATGCTCCTCAGAGACAGGTGGAGCTTCAGAGGCATTTCCTCACCTGGGCTAGACAGATCTTTCCAGTGAAAGATAATCTCACACAGAAGAACGTTATCTGAGGACTCTGTGAACCCACAAAAGATAATTTTTTCCTAACTATAATTCCCAGAAAATACAGTTTATTCAAAGCACCTTCCTCACCTCCCTGGTCTGCACAGCAGTCTTGGAGAAACACTGATTTGCACTTTCTTGTTGCTGAATTAGCACAGGGCAGTCTGGACACGCATCTGCATCGCAGCTGGCTGGGAACTGCAGCAGATAAAACTGCCTGCCCTCCCTGTGCACTGCTCCTGGGGATGCCTGAGCAAGGCCTAAAGGGGAAAGGCCTGGCATTCTGCAGGGGTCTGATTTATAGCAAAAGAGCTTTCTTGCACACAATACCATAGATATAATCAGACTGCTAAGGAAACTGGTTTCTCATTTCTTCCAATGGCCGTTACTTGCTTTAGCATGTGTCTGGATACACCTTTCCAAGTCCTAAATATCAAAGTGCAAGGCAGTCTAGAGCAAATTTGAAGGGAGCAGTAGAGATAAAGAAGAAGAAATCCCTCTGTGACCTGTCCTTTTCCTCCAGCACCCCACCCACTCTCAGGCTGAAGATGATTTGAAGGAAGGTAAAGGAAGTCAAGCCCATGGCCTGAAGCCCCTGCAACAGTGTCCAGCTCCAGAAGCAGCAGCTAGGATGGGAGCACATTAGTTTTCACTACGCATGTGGTCACTGTATGCCAGTAACAGATCTCCTGAATTGAAAGCCTGGAACAGGAGAGCCCACTTGGTGGATTTCACTTCTCCATACTAATCACTAGATTGGTAGTTCCAGAAGATGGGAAGTAGATATCAAAATTATTAAAACTCTAGGTTCAGATTAAAACCAGATATAGTTTGATTCAAAGGCACAAGTGGCTGATGAACAATATTTTTCTTAAAATAACAGCAA
>NW_009217067.1:0-3547 GCF_000690835.1 Fulmarus glacialis | reverse complement strand
GCTGAGAAATTTGATAAAATAGATTGACTTAAAGGTCTTTGGCCTTCTTTCAGTTTGTAACTAGGATTTATCCGCACCTTTCCGACATCAGGTGCCATTGCAAACTAAGAGAGTAGTGCCTGGAATTGTTGCAATCCTTCAAAGCCCAGGTAGCGACTCCACTTACGTGTTAATCTGGCTAAGAAAGGAGACTGACTTCACCCTCAGTTACCCTTTATTCTCTTCTTCCACTTCTTTAGCGCATATGTGATTGCCTCCCAGTTAAGCAAGAGGGAAATATGGTGATGCAATGAAGGGATTTCTTTAGCTTTGAAGGGTTTCAGAGAAGCATAGCTACATACGTGAAAATGCACTACAGAAAAAGGATGATGAATAGACATAAAATGCCTGTTACTTCTACAATGCACACCCTGCCAGTAATTGTGACAGGTTTATTGCTGAGTTTAAGCCCAAGAAGTCAAGCAATTTGGAATGAGTATTTTTCCTCCATTACAAAATGGCAAACATCCAGCCCACTTGGACTGAGATTATGAAGGTTCTTGGAGCTGCCTCCCTGTAAATAGGTAGAATCAGGGGCATCACAAGCTGATTTACTGAAATTATCTCCATCCATCCCACAGGGAACTTTCCATGTTGTGCCATCTTCCCTGCACTTGCAGCAAGGCTAGAGAAGAAAGCACAGACACAGAAGTGCTTATGCAGTTCAATGGAAGGGCTGACATGAAATCAGTTGCTGGGCTGGAAGAGTACAAACCAAAAGCAGGTATATTCCCTCCCAGCCTCTACAGACACAGCAGGTACACAGACTGCAGGCACTGTAACACCTGTAAGAGCTCCTGGAGTTATGCCTGTTTTTCTTAGATGCAGTGAAAAAAGGGAACAAGGGAGTATATGACGGCTGAGAGGCAGGCAGCTGTATACCGGCGGGGGTGAGGGGTGCAGCTGCTACTGCATATCACTGGGGACATCATTTACTTCCAGTACAGCACCATTGCTCACCTCCTGCCCGCACACCGAGAGCCATCATCAAGCTCATGTCTTTCCCTGCCTTCATTGCTGGAACCTCTTTCTTCCCTCAGGCCTCTCAGAAACGCACCAAAAACACAGCAACTGAAGAGATCTTCTTCACCACAGGTCTGCCCTTCTTTTTCTTACATCCTTTCACCAGCTCTTCTTTTCACCACACTTGCCCTTGTCCTTAAGGCTCAGAGCTCTGCCTTCATCCTACACATCCATTCACATTTTCTCCACCCTTCCCCACCTTCACTACACCGATGGTGAGAGCTGGCTATTTATCCTGCCCTCACACATTTGTCTTCATGTTGCACCTTCCACACAAGCATCTTCTGTTGCCGTAATCCCCTGCTCTTGTTCAAATCTCTCCCCAGAATTTATACGTGCCTAAATAGTTTAAACATAAATTGAGAAATAGACAAGTAGTGTTGATTCATATTTATTTAACAAGAACAAAGGAAAAATGTGGTGGTTTGCAAAAGCACAAAGTGCATTTGACACCCCCATTCTACAGTTGGCTCTTTGTACTTCTGAAAGCTATAGTACATACACACAGTATGATTTTAATTGGGTTACAGCCTTTCCATATCTTTGCTCTGTTCCTTGTCTTAGATTGTCAACAACTCAAATAAGGGCCCTTCCTCCAGAGAGGAGACAGCACATCGTGGATATTATTTGCAGAAATTAAAACAAGAGGCAGTGAAGTGGCAGTGGGAAGGCTGTACCTCTGGGTCATTTTTAGTACCTGTTATACTAGTACCTCTACCTGTTTTGCAATTTGGGTAATCAAGGATCAAGCAAGGACTCTGTTACTTGGTGCTGATAATTGTACTTTACACTCAACTTATACTAGCGCTCTGTTTGCCTACAAATTCACGGCTCTACCAGAATCTTATTCATCTTTCTGTGAAGTGCTTTCATTACCCACAGTCTGATAAGCACTACAGAACAAAATTCAACTCCATATTACTGTTATTTATGCTACAATTCCTTCTGTCACAGCTACTTGATCTAGATTTGCAACCACCAAACAGCAGAGATGTGCTCTGCAAATGCCCCCACCCAGCTATCACAAGCACAAACAAGCCGTTCAGTGCTCTGAGTCACAGCATCAGCCCACTGCTCTTTCAGGCTGATGTCATTGCGTCTGCACTCCCCCAGCTATCTGAGCAGTCTGCCTCTCTCTGACGATGACAACTAACGGAAGGAGAACCTGGAATTTCCAGATCTTGAAGAGGAGGGGAGAATGGCCTTATTACTTTGGATGTGCTCTCCATCAGTGCCCCTAATCCAGAAAAGAGCTGCTGAAGCCTAAGATTTATTATTTTATTAAAACAAGCATAGGCAGATGATATTTAGTGGTACTGGTACTAAATGCTGCTAATTGCTAATGTAGTAGTATTGCTAATCCCTAATCTTAAGAGTTGACCCAAGACCCGGTTCGTCTTCCTTGCTCCTGTGATTAGAGCCTATCAAATACTGAATGCCAAAGCCTATGACTGTTTTAAATGCCTTAATGTTCTAGTTTGGTCAGTTTAAGGACTTGGAAATAAGATGTCAACATTATCAGTGAAAACAAAGCACGCATACTTAAAAGCTTCCCAGAAACTTTTAACCCCCAAATCTACTCTTAGCTTGTGAACTTCATGTAGATCTAACCTGGGACCCATCTTTCACCAATAACATGAAATACATTTAGTGATGAATGTAATTTGGAAAACATCATTTGTGGGGAATATATGAGAGTTGATCCTTACCTTTGATACTCAATTATCAGCTTTACCCAATATCTGCTAGTAGTCTTCTCACCAGCATTAGTAGGTACTGGATCATGCCTTATAACAAGGTCTTTTAGCTTTGGGGATTTATCTTCATTAATAAATCACTGAATGATGTTATGTTGAATGAATAGCAGCCAGCACCAACACTTTTCACCTGCACTCCTCCTTACAGTTCAAGGAAAGCATATCTTTGTTCAAAATTTCTATTCCTGCTCTATCACACTCTCCACCAACTCCCCTTATTAATCACAGACAGTCTCTAAAAAAAAACTGTTCATGTTTTTTGGGGGGGTTTTAAATGTGAGAAGTCCTATAAGTAAAGTAGTAGTTTCTAAGCTAAATAAACATGATATTATTTTATTGTTTTCATGGGTTTGCAATGCTTATCATAAACACTTTGCTGCATGTAAATATGCTCCTTAACTATAGAAGCATTCAAGCTTTTAGATATAGAAACTATCTAAAGTAAAAGAAAATACTACAATTTGCTTTTTGTGATGTGACAAATGCTCTAAGCAATACTATAGTGCATTTCCTCCTGAAAAAGTAATAAACACAACACATGATCAAAATCTCTGAAAAGGAGCTGCTGAATTATCCATGCCACATAATTCCCCTCATAAATATCATCTTGAATAATGTTGGGGTTTTTTGCTTTTTCTACTTTAATTGAAAGGTTGCTCCAGAATCTCATTACTTATATTTAAATTTTTTTTTTTTTTTTAATCATTAAGGTTGGAAAAGACCTCTAA